>NC_062540.1:19713167-19743167 GCF_022655615.1 Tachysurus fulvidraco
TGTTGTTTTTTTCTAAAGGCAAAATGTAAACAAGTCTCACAGTGTTCATATATTCATTATTATTCTAAAATAACAGAACATACAAGTAGGAAACTTTTAAAACCTTATTTTTTCCCAATTTGGTTACCTAGCAATTCCAACTTCCCATTTTCCCTTATAAGAAAGATCCCAGAAACTGGCGAGATGTCAGGAATTTCTGGGACTATTCCCTACCTGGACACTAGGGGGACATTCTAGCTTTTTTTTTTTTGTCTTGTGCCATGTGCTTTTGTTTTTGTTTTGTGTATCACCGGTGTTTGTCCCACCCTCTCCATAATCTGTTCCCACCTCTACACACCTGTTTCTTGTGTCTCAGTAATTGTTCTCGTTAATTATACCAGTTCTCTTGTGTCTGTTTTTTTTTCTGAGTTCTTGTCTCTTGTTTGTTGTCTTTGTTTCCAGTTGTTTCTTTGTGCCCTTTGTTATTTTTTCCCTAAATAAACCCCCTTTACATTATTCCAGCACTTGGGTCTGTATTTTATCTGTTAAGACACCCCTGTTTTCTGACACAAGGTTACGAGTTAACACATATTTCCTGAAAGACACGTGACATCAGCCAGCTGTGGCATTTAACACACTCGTGTAACCACGTGTGCCAATAATATAACTCGGGTCCCTAGTATCACTCAGGATGACCCTCTGATCCCTCCTAGAGCGATAAACGGTGATCTTTTGGGAGTTCAAATCCCAACACTACCAATCCTGACTTTAAAAAAAAGACTCTTAAACTGTTAAACTGTGGAATAAAACAAAACTCTATAACAAAAAAAACAACTATTTGCTCTAGATCAACAAATCTGATCCAAGGGCATCAACCAAAATGTTGTTTTCAGCATTGAACCCTTTTTAAATTCTAGGAAATAAACTAATGCAAAAATGCAATAAAATAGCTGACAAAAATAGTTACAGTTACCAAAAAAAGCCCATTGTCTAGAAACAATTTGTATTTCTCAAGGACAGAAGTTCAGTCATTTATTGAGCTTTTACTCTGAAAACAAAAGTATATATAACGTGCACATTTCTCAGTCTCAGTCTCAGTTAGCTTAAGTTTCTCAGTCTTAGTCTCAGTTAGCATAAGTTTCTCAGTCTTAGTCTCAGTTAGCATAAGTTTCTCAGTCTCAGTCTCAGTTAGCATAAGTTTCTCAGTCTGCATAAATTTATCAGTCTTAGTCTCAGCTAGCGTAAGTTTCTCAGTCTCAGTTAGCATAAGTTTCTCAGTCTCAGTTAGCGTAAGTTTCTCAGTCTTAGTTCTCAGTCTCAGTTAGCATACAGTAAGTTTCTCAGTCTTAGTTCTCAGTCTCAGTTAGCATACAGTAAGTTTCTCAGTCTTAGTCTCAGTTAGCATAAGTTTCTCAGTCTTAGTCTCAGTTAGCATAAGTTTCTCAGTCTCAGTTAGCATAAGTTTCTCAGTCTTAGTCTCAGTTAGCATAAGTTTCTCAGTCTCAGCTAGAGTAAGTTTCACAGTTAGCGTAAGTTTCTCAGTCTCAGTTAGTGTAAGTTTCTCAGTCTCAGCTAGTGTAATTTTCTCAGTCTGCTTAAGTTTCTAAGTCTCAGCTAGCATAAATTTCTTGGTCTTAGTCTCAGCTAGCATAAATTTATCAGTCTCGGCTAGCATAAATTTCTCAGTCTTAGTCTCATCTAGCGTAAATTTCTCAGTCTGCATAGGTTTCTCAGTCTTAGTCTCAGTTAGCATAAGTTTCTCAGTCTCATCTAGAGAGAGTAAGTTTCCCGGCTAGCGTAGATTTCTCAGTCTCAGCTAGCATAAATTTCTCAGTCTGCATAAATTTATCAGTCTTAGTCTCAGTTAGCATAAGTTTCTCAGTCTCAGCTAGAGTAAGTTTCACAGTTAGCGTAAGTTTCTCAGTCTCAGTTAGTGTAATTTTCTCAGTCTGCTTAAGTTTCTAAGTCTCAGCTAGCATAAATTTCTTGGTCTTAGTCTCAGCTAGCATAAATTTATCAGTCTCATCTAGCGTAAATTTCTCAGTCTTAGTCTCATCTAGCGTAAATTTCTCAGTCTGCATAGGTTTCTCAGTCTTAGTCTCAGTTAGCGTAAGTTTCTCAGTCTCATCTAGAGAGAGTAAGTTTCCCGGCTAGCGTAGATTTCTCAGTCTCAGCTAGCATAAATTTCTCAGTCTGCATAAATTTCTCAGTCTCAGTCTCAGCTAGCATAAGTTTCTCATTCTCAGCTAGCATAAATTTCTCAGTCAGAACACTTCCATTGTGATTGAATTGTGTTATGTTTTTGGAGTTATATTTAGCTACACATACAGTTACAGATTTGTAATTAGCTTCTTGAGGGGTCAGATGAAGTGAAGAGGCGTGTAGGACTCGGTAAAAGGAGGGGAGCTTTATTTAGTGTAACACAGGGCTGTTGGCGTTTATATACATGATTATTTTGCAAGGCTGCGTACATACGGAACTGATCGCAGTGGCACTAAAAACACAGGTTTGAAACAAGAATCAGCATTTTTTTTTTCTTTTTTTTTCATTTGCTTTTCTCCCTTTTTTGGTACAAAAATGGTACAAACAACGATACAAAATATTTGTGCTGTCGACAGTTTACAAAAAAAAAGTCATTTCCAACTCCATAACTGTGCAACGACTGTGTTCTTTTTTTTTTTTTTTTTTAGTTAGTTATTTCATATATATATATTTATATATACTTTGTCTCCGTCGGTATTGTGAGTATAATACACTCCAGAACACTGTCTGGACCAAAAAGAAAGAAACAAAAAAAAAGAAGAAGAAAAAAAAAAGAAAAGACAACCACGTTCATGCGGGTCGCATCGATTCTTCGGTATATTTGATACGTAATCGTCTTGTCCCATAGAAAAAGACACATGCAAAAAAAATGTCCGATGTTGCCTAATTTGTTCAGCTTCAAGCAGTTAATACACATATATATACACGCAGACGAGGAGGAGAGTCTCTCCTGTCCGAAGATCTTCCACTGTTTTCAGTTTAAAACACGACTAAAAAGCACATGGGACCCTCTGAAACCTGACCGAACAAAATCCAGGAGAGAACGAGTGGATGTAGACAAACCAGGACGTAAGTTCAGTTCCGTAATAGACATGAAGAAAGTAAAACAAAGTAAACAGACGACGTGAAATCGTTGTTTCACTTCCTGTAGCGTCCAAAAGTCGGAGTGCACTAACGAGTTTATTTAAGCTTGTTCATAACGTGTATTGTCTGCAAAATGAAAGAGAAGTAAAGAAAGAGAATGCTTGAAATCCAACCTCAGCCTCATCCTCACTCTTGTGTGTTTTTTTTGTCTCTGTTTGTATTGAGATACACAATGTATTAGAAACATCGTTCATCTTCCTGCGTGTCTGCTGTATACGCCGCTCTAGTTCCTCCTATCAGAAACGTTGTGTTTATTTATTTCCTGTTCCGCTTACATCTTCACATTTGCCGTAATTAAATCCCTCTTGATGCTCAGTTTGTTTGTTATGGAGCGGTTTTGTGTGTTATTGGCTTTTTTGTGCTGGGGTACACAGACCTGCGCTGCTGTTATTAGCGTGTGTGTTTATCTAGGAAAAGCGCTATGTATTTTTAATGCACATTCTTCATATTAAAAAGCAATAAACATCACAGTCACACACAGAACCGACACTCGCTTCCGTTTGCAAGCTGGACGTCCTGCTTCAGATAAACAAAGACAGATATTCAGAGATTAAAGTGAAAGCTGCGAATGCTCAAGTTGTTTTCTGTAGCTTTACTGCTTGTGCCAATTTACAGCCCAATCCTGATATGACCTTTAACCCTAAACCTAAGCAACAGTCCTTTAATCCTAGCTATAAATTCAACCCTTTATCTATAAGCCTAACCTCAAAAATCTAACCCTAACCCTTTAACCCTTGCTCTGATGCATCAACCCTAGCAATAACTGCTGATCTTTTCCATAGCCTTAACTCCAACCCTTTAGGCCCAACCCTAACCCCAAACCTTTAACAATAGCCCTTAACCCAAACACTTGCCCCAACCACAAATCTTTAAACCTAGCTTTTATCCCAATCCTTTAATCCTTTAATCCTTGCTTTAACGGCTGATCATTAACGCTAACCCTTGGGGTACCCTGTAACCACAGCCCCAAACCCAAACATGTAAACCTAGCCCCAACCCCAGACGTTTAACCCCAGCCTTAAGCCCAACCATTTATCCCTAGGAATAACCCCACCCCATTAACCCTAGCCCTAACACCAACCCTTTAACATTAACATAATCTCCAAATCACAGCAGAAGCCAAACCTGATTTCATGTTTTTTATTCATTTCACATTAATTCCCAATCAGCTACCTATTATTAGTCTGGAAAGAAAGTCTGCAGCCACACCAGACTTTAGCAGATTAGCCTTAAGCACCTGATTTAAATAATAAATTATATACAAATAGAAGGATTATGTTAACTTTTATTTGCAAAGTGTTGCAATATGCTTGAGAACCTCCGCTCTAAACCCATCGCTACCCAAACTTTAGTCGTGTAGCCAACTTCAGCCTGAATCACCTTGGATCAGAGTCTATTAAAATGTGCATAATAGAGTGGACTCTAGTATAGGTCAGAGCATTAACATTTAAATATGCTGTACACAGGCCAATATGCTTAAAGTGACGTTAATTTGGTTTGTAATTCGTGCGGGTGGATCCGTAATGCTTAACGACAGGACGTAGCAGTTAAGAGAACACGGATGTCTCATTTAGCAAAGATAACCTCAGATATCAACTCTGTAGTGTTACGACAGCTCACCGTAGGCACACAAGCTATTACAGATTTCACTTTTATACCAGGATCGCACACATAGCTAAAGACCGCAGTTGTCTCAGTGCTAAATTCCACAATTTCGGATAATAAGCTCAGCTGTAAAAATGTACGGTGTTTTTGGTCAGAGATGAAATAACCAGTAGTGCACTTGGACTTTTGGTCTTGTGTGTATATGAGATGCATTTTACTAATAAAACACATTGAAATAACTCTCCTAACAAACAGGAAACCTTTTGGATTTGAATTTATAGTGACTTTAACAATCTTTCTGTGATCTCAAAAACAAAAAAAAAAAACATTTTTATTCGATATATTTGTACAACAAAAAAATATAACAGAAAACATGAACGTGTGCAAGTGAGTGCATCGATGGTGTATTCAGCATCAAGATGATGGACATAGGCTTTAAATTCCTCACTGACACCACACTCACTCGCTCACATGGCTTTTGACTTGGTGTTTTTTTAAAGAGATCAACAAAGCTTAAAAAGTGTTGAAATAAAACACAAGACTCTTTACATGACGCTTCATTAAAATGAGTGCTTAAAAAAAGCCTATATACAAAGCAGAGGATCTGTAGCATAGCCGTGGAATGTTTCTGTGAATAAAAGGATTAATGCGATGAACATTAAATCTGACGAGGCGTCTTAAACCTGCATTACACACACACTGAATCACAGACCTTCGGAAAAAAAAGTGGACTTTGTACTCTGTAAAACTGCACAGTTTTTTTTGTTGTTGTTGTTTTCCTTTTTAAACAAAGCTCACAGATTAGCATTAACGCTCGACTTCAACATAATTAATCCACCAACTTTTAAAAAGCACAGTGTTTACTGTTAGCTCTTTGCTTACCGTATTCTGTTTTTTCGATAGAAAACCTCAGCAATGTCTCGATTTTAGTGCGGAAAATTCACTAGAAGGGGCGGAGCTACCGGTGAGCACTGCAGGTTTTTTTTTTTTTTTTTTTTTTAAATTTAATTTGAAAATGGCTTACGCTACGGTGTAACGTTGGTTTCTTCCCACGAAGGCTGTTCTGGTGTCTTGATGATATGAGATACCACACGACGATCTGTTATTTCTGTTTAAAACGTTAACGTTCGAGATACTGAGATATGTGATATCGTCGATGGTACTCGACAGCCGAGTACACGTAGTATAGTGTAACGATATAGTGCATAGTGAGTGCATAAGTTGACGTTATAGAACCCTTCCTGTCTCATGCCTTCATCTTTATCTACACCTTAACCTGGCCCTGACCACGCCCCTTGATCATGGATACTGTCTGGTCCTCGTGAGCCTCAATATAGTCATGTTAGGCTGCAGATATTTCACATATATATGCATATTCCATCTGCATGACTGAGATCGATAAAGCTAATATCTAGACCGCGAGCTAGCTAGTCCTTATTAGCTTGGATTGGTAACAACTTTACAATGGTAACCTGCTTTAAAAAAATAAAAAAAAACAGTAAAAAAAAAAAAAAAAAAAGCTTAGTGTGAACGCAGCCTCAGTTTATTTCCATGTTCCACTTCCTCTCTTACTTCCTGTTTCCAGCTTGATCACATGATTAACGCTAGCTCCTGAATCTTAATATTCTTCATACCGTACTCTCTTTCCCATTGCCGTATACTGTACTTATACTGGATTTTTTTTTACTGTATTTCCTAGTCTATCCAGTTTCTAACGCCAATTACAATATTTACTTCCCTTCTTTACTAAGACTTTATTGGTTTATGCATAACGACTGTCCAAGATAATTAGCCGGATTTTTTTTTCTTTAAGGTTCTTTAAGGATGCTGCTTTGTATGAAAGCTACAAATTGATTAGAAACCACAGACTTTAACAGGCTTTCGCGAAAAATATTATTTCGGTGGCCGTTCGTTTCGATCCACAACAATTTATGACTAATTATTAAAACTCTTTTCTCATAGTGTATCCAAAAACAAACAAAACAAACAAACAAACAAAAAAAACGGACGTGGCGTGAAACATCAAACATTAAACTACGTTTCTTATCGTATATCTGATGAATATTTGATCGTGAATACTTTCTCACATGACGGTTCTTCGTGATCGAGTGAAAGTTTTCCAAATGTTCTAAATGTGTCAAATATCTATAACGAAACTACTAACTACTAACAGTGCAGAGATACAGAGTGGGTGAGTCTGTAGTGTTGATTTGATGAATGGATTCTCGCAAATGTTATTTAAACAAACAACCCCCGCCCTCAAACCCCCCCCCCCCCCCCAACTCCCCTGTTTTTTTGCCTCGTAAATTGAGAACTGGGAACATTTCGGCTCGCTAACAGTGAGCGATATTTTAATCTTCCAGTGACATACATGCAATATTGCCTCATTAATTTCTTAATACATGCTTTGAGAGATGAGTAATAAATTTACGATGCTTAAAAAGAGACTTTTTAATCCCTGTTTTTCAGATCTCAAATCTCTGGCCACATGAAAATGTTTAATGATCAAAAATACTGTTTGTATGAACAGGAGGTGAAAAAACTGAGAAAAAAAAACATACATGTGGACAGTCAGGACCTCAGTGAAGAGCGACCATGGAAATGAAGCCCTAACCCTAGCGCTTCAAGGCATTACATGTTCATATCACAATAACAACAATAACGTTTTACAACTTAATGCCATATCATGTTTAACGTTTTGCTATTCTCACTAGGCAGCGTTTTAGAGAGACCCTCCGGTTGCACTTTTCTTAAGTTTTCCAAACTTTCCTGCATTCTCGAAGATTTGCTAGCAGAAGCGATTCTGCGTTTTTTAACCTGTCCTAAAAGAAGGAACTTCAGAAGAACCTTAAAGGAACCTTAGGAGTTGTCCATGTGCTGCTTTGTGAATTTGAGCACAAATACTGCTCAAAAATCTTGTCTACCCAGACAGCCTTCTCTGAGGGTAATGACATTTTAAAATCCTGCTTTTTAAAAAATCTCACCGTATATCATATTCGCAATTTTCAGTACTACTGCTAAATTTGGACGCGATCATCATTAAACCTCGTGGTTCGATGGCGATAACGTTTCTGCTGATCTCTCTTTAATGTTCTCGTCGTTAACATGTGAAACTGTGAAGTCGAATCGGTTTTGTTTAAAAAAAAAAAAAACTACATTTCTGGTGTACTGTGGACTATTCACTGACGCAAACCTGAAACGTGTCGGTTTAACGTACGCAAGCTTCCTGTCATGGAGCTACAAACCAAAAGCCTCGACGTTCTTGCAGGAGAATTATGAGGAGCTCGAATATGGCCGGTCAGCTGTAGAAGTGTGTGTTGATGTCAGGTGTAGGTCTGGACAGAAGACCAATCCTGAGAAAAATCCAAGAACTACGCACCACTAAAGGCACTTCTTAAACAACGATAGCGACAACGATGACGACGGCGACAGTGCTCCTCTTCTCGTAAGAATTCAAGTTCAGAGAAAGAAAAAGAATGGCTTGTTCAGACCATTTTAAGAGTAGAATGCCTACCTTGTTTTTTTTTTTTTTTTTTTTACAACTCTTTTCTCTTTTTTACTGTATGCGCTGTCTCGATACTAGCAGGATGTTTTCACCTGCACGTAACTGCATCAACCAAAATGCAGGAATCTTAGAAAGAAATAATAAGCACAAAGCGTGAATACAGCTCGACTATTAAAAAAAAGAAGTAAAAAAACAAAACAAAACAATAAACTGATAAAAACATAATAAAGGGAAAAAAAACAAAAAAACAGGTCCACTATAACACTGTCTCTCTCTGTACAAGTCTCTCTGGAGCTGGCCAAAGTGATTGGTAGGTGGGTGTGTTTTTCGGAGAGAGAGAGAGAGCGAGAGAGAGAGGCCCGTGATTGGTTGTCGCCGCAGGTCAGGTGACGTGGGAGGAGCCATTGAAGGACGGCCCCTTTTTCGTTTTAGTCATCTCCACCCCCGTACATGTCGGCGAGTTTTTTGAAACGCGGTCCCCAGTCGTTGAGGTAGTCGTAGTCTTGCTCGCCGCTGCTGGAGGTGTTGAGCGAGCTGACCGACCCGGCTGTGGACCCGCTTCCCTCGTAGTCAAACACTAGCAGCGAATCGTACGGTGGGGCAGTCGGGTCGTTATCCGCTGCTCTCAGACCCTACAGTCAACGACAGAACAGGTTCAAATGTCAAACGGAATATTAGCATTTGTACTCCATCATTAGTCTGATTTAAACTCAGGTCCAGTGACATCTTTGTTTTGACACAAAGAAAACCAATAAAATGAAATGCAGCTGCATAAATGCGTTCAGCCAAATCTTTCTCACGGGTACAGGGATAAAAAAGTGAGGCTCTGGAAGTGTAAAAAAAATGTAATTTGTGATCGCTGTAGTGAATGTGATTATTAGTAATGATGTATAAACCTTCAGAGATGGAGGTTGGTAAATGATGGTATGCGCTCAGGTAGAAGTCATAAATCAGTCTGAAATCAGTTTTGTTTTGTTTTTTTCTTCACGTCCCGGGGAGGTACTATATCACCCACAATATTAAAGCAAAATGTCTCTATAACCATGAAAATCAAGCTTAGTTCTGAAAGTCTCCAAGGCAAAGGACCGTGACTGTGACACTACAATGTAACTCGCTAAGCCCCTAAAGCTACGTTTTGGAACCTACTCCTGAATTAGCCGGGCTAACTCACTGAAGCGTAAACAACAACAAACTAAAATGATCTAAAACTGTACAGCGCTAAAAGTTTGCATGGACCTAAACATGAAAAGTTGATAACCAGCATCAAATTAGCATGTCTTGTGTTTTCCCCAACAGCTAAAGGTGGGGAATAATTGCTTTATGCAAATAATGTATTTAGTAGAGTAACAATCATTATACAGTATATGCAGATTTAATACCACCGAAGTGCAGGTACTGGGGCAGTAGTGGCTCAACTGGTTAAGGCTCTGGGTTGTTGATCGGAGGATCGGGGTTCAAGTCCCAGCACACCCAAGGTGCCACTGCTGGGCCTTTGAGCAAGGTCCTCAACCCTCCCTGCTCCAGGGGCGCTGTATCATAGCTGCCCCTGCACTCTGACCCCAACCTCTTCAGTTGGGGTATGTGAAGGAAAGAATTCCACTGTGCTGTATATGTATATGTGGTGATAAAGGCTTCTAAAGCCTTCTAGGCTTCCTGTCTTCTACTAAGACAGGGGTCTGAAGGGCCATATAATGGCAACATGACATCATATACCTTAGTCTTAGTGATAATAATACCCTATTTCATTGCTAAAAGCTGTCGTATGATTGGTTTGGAGATTTAAACTATTACTTCTGAAAGGTTTATGGAGGTGAAAATGGGAGGGTAATTTCCAGAAACAGTGCTGTTCAAAAACGTTAGCGTGTCTTAATTCAGCTCCATCATATATCTGACATATCTTCCTGTTATGTCCTTTTCTATTTTTGTTTTCTGTTTTGGGAGGTGTTTGTGTTTCTGTACAGGATGAACACCGATTGGTTCCTGAGGGTTACCTGGTGCCACGCCCTGCCTGGTCAGCTGACTCCCTGCGGCCTATAAAAGCCTCCACCACCTCTTCCTGTTTTAGCTTTTTGGCTCATTTGCTGTGTTTGGTTACTCGTTTGCTGCTAGCTACAGTAGTATCGTGTGAGAGTTGTTTGTCGTATCCGTGTGTTTAGCCATTCCCGTTAATGCTGACTACTGCCTGTTCTTTTGACTTTGATTCTGGATCTGGATTTGAGTTTGGACTTCTTAGCTAACCTTTAAATATTTGTATATAGCGTTATTGGGGAATTAGGGAGACCGATGCCATTTTTTGTTTGAACCTTTTATTGATTGTGTTTTTGTTCAGGGAGTTAGGGATCTCCTAATGAACAAACTGTGCGACTCCAAACTAGAACTGTGCAGTATGTAAACCATGCACTTTAAAGTTGCACCAAAAAAAAAACAACATAAGGAATATTTTACACAGTGCTTTTAAGGTTCCCCTGAGAGTGTGGAATAACTGAATGATTATTAAACTAATGAATCAGACACCAGTTCAGGTCCTGATCTGAGTTACCTCATTGATGAAATCTCCAATGTCCCCAGGGTGGGGCACCATGGGTCGTAGCGGGTACTGAGACTCGGGCACCACAGGCCTCTCGTCCACGCGTCGGACACCTTGGGTTTTACCCATGATGTGCTCCAGGGAGTCAGGCTGCTGCAGCTGACTCAAATCATAGTCCTGCAGATTAGCACACAGATATGCTAAAGACAAACCCACACAACTCCAGCAGGATAATGCCACATTCATAATACAGACATACATCAAAGCTAATAATGTCACATTAGCTAACGACTGCAATTAAGTCACGATCAGTGTGTAGAACATCTGCAGCTAATATCCAGCTGGACCAGCTCCGTTCCTCAGGCCAGGTGGAGTGGTAGGAATTTATTTGGCTATATACCTTATGTTCTTATGTGAGTGAAGATTTTAGCACTTAATGACCTCAAAAAAAACTAGCAATGTTGGTCATTAAATGCTTAGCTACCCGATATACTCCAGGTAATGTTAGACATAAGAAAAGCCAGCATAGTTTGCTGTTTATGGGCTAACAAACGAGCCGATCACTATTATTAAATAAAATAAATGTGCATGTCTAGAATCAGAGCTCCAGTCACCTGGTCCTCCTCTCCTCCTCCTTCCTCGTCATATTTCAGGATGTTGTCTCTGACGTCATCCTCGGGGTCAATCAGCAGCTGTTTTGTCTGCCTCTCCTTCTCTTTCCTCTTCATCCATACCACGAAGAGCAAGACCATGCCTGCAGTCATCAGAAATCGCAGAAAAAACACACTTAGGTTTCTTATGAAAGTCAGAGCGAAAGCGATTCCAGAATTCCATGAGACCACGTGAGGAAGAAACCTTGAAAGGAACCAGACTTAACAGTTATAGCATCATCTTCTGGGTCACACCTTTTACAGGAAACAGTAAAGCGAGTGTGTGTGGAAATGATGTGAATAAGAATCCTGAGGTGATCACATTAGCAGGATTAGAAGTTCTTAGAAAGGTTCTGATGGGAATCTAAAGGCCTTTTTACACCCGGTCACTTCATGTGTTTTCTCTGATCCGATAGCTATCTGAGCTGTTAAAACTGTTCCATTTACATCAGGCCACATAAATGCGTCTCGGGGAATCGGATACCGATCTGATCTTTCTACTCCCGCCCAAAATGCAAATATATTTGACTTCATTTCCATTTCTGGCGCGATGCACGACTCGTGAGTCACCTGCGAGTGACGTACTTCCGTTTGGGAGGAGTATAGCGCTGACGTATGTGGCTTGAACAACCACATGCATTTACACCTGTCCACTTTCATCTGAAACGCGTCCCAGGCCACCTCCTGAAGGGGTTTGAACCATCAGATTTATATCCGTCTCGAAAACGTTTCGGAGGGCATTTAGACCTGGTCTTTTTACCGTCGGATAGCTATCTGATCACAGAAAACGCAGGAAGTGCCCAGGTGTAAAAAATCGCTAATGGGAATATGATGAATTTTTTAATTTTTATAGTGAATTTTACTGAATTGATAGAACATCTCTATGCCTAGGGTTTACATTTGCTTTTGTTGTTGGTTTTTTTTTAACGATATCTTACAACGCACACATAACAGCTACAAGATCTTAAAAATATTACAAAATATCCCATGCACCTCCATGCTTTAGTACTGCATACCAATTCTCACACAAAATCCACTGGCATACAGAGATCTCTTCTCCTTGGAGGTGAACACGATGTTCCAGCCAATGCTGGGTAAATGTTTTATAGATATGTCCAGATGTATGAGCAAGAGGAAGTCTTTCAACAACTTTAACTCTTCACAAACTGCCAACATTTTCACTATTGTATGTCTCAAGTCAAATAAAATCTGGCCTTGTGTTTGTTTGGAGTAGCAAAGTTTTAACCCCAGGGTGAAAAAAAAACAACCTGGAGGTGTGTGAAAGCTTCAGCTAACTACAGTTAGTTATACCGTGAACTGGAGCAGAAGAACTACAAGTGTAGATGCGTTATTAAAAACAATAAGGGATACAGAAAGAAGGGTTTCTTTAGGTTGTATTTCGTGATAAGGTGAACTGATCATGGCTCTTTAGAGTAGAGTAGATTAGAGTGGATTAGAGTAGAGGTCTTCTCGGGTCTAAAAAAATGTACCCGATCAGAAGTGACCCAAATCACTTTTTACCCAAACCCGACGTGCATATATATATATTTTTAATTATGACCCGACCCGAGACAAACCCAAAAAAATTAGACCCGAGTCCGACCCGACGGCAATTTTTTTTAACCCGACTGGACCCGAATGTTACTTTGGTGTAACCGCTACAGCATGGATTCAAAATTGATTGACAGGTCTGTTTCAGTGAAAATTAGCTTACCGCCAGTCATACGATGTCGCAAGCGGTCTTGGCAAACAGAGGAGAGGTTGGAAAAGGACTCGAGTCGATGCACACACACACAAGATACAGTAGTTCGGGTCTTCTCGGGTCCGTTCGGTAAAAACACATTCATTTTAAATTACCCGAGACCTGACGCCGCTATTATTAGACCCGACCCGTGTCCGAGGCACATGTGAAACTTTTAGACCCGAACCCGCTCGGGTCTCGGGTCGGACCTCGGGTTTTCGGATCTAAGTGGATCCGTGAAGACCTCTAGACTAGAGCTTAAACAATACCTTAACTAGGATCCTGCAGGTCGGCGTTTGATGGTCGGTAATCGGCACCATCAGATAAAGAGATAGTCATACACCCGACTACCCAAACTATTGCAAACCCTTACAGCAGAACATATCAGACCTCCTGAAAATGTTCCATCTAGTTATTGACCTTTATAAATCTCCAACTTTGCTACTGCAGGCTGCCACACAACTCAGAACATTCAACATAAATGTGATTCTTGTGCAGTGTGAGTCAACGTCATGAATCATATAACAAAGAGGAGCATGTCAACGATCCTCCTGTAGAATGTGGTGGTTTTTCTGCACGTCAGCTCAGTACACTATGTGAACAAAGAGATCATCTGCACTGGGTTCTGGATATTTATAACCAGAAACGAACAAGACTTTCTAGAAGAATTTCTAAAGGTAATGGTTACATGATGTAGAAGTAACACTAAACTGGCTGCAATAATCTCCATTAATTAAAGATATTTGGATATACGGTATAGAGAGGGGGGCACGGTGGCTTAGTGGTTAGCACGTTCGCCTCACACCTCCATGGTTGGGGGTTCGATTCCCGCCCGGAGTTTGCATGTTCTTCCCGTGCCTCGGGGGTTTCCTCCGGGTACTTCGGTTTCCTCCCCCGGTCCAAAGACATGCATGGTAGGTTGATTGGCATCTCTGGAAAATTGTCCGTAGTGTGTGAGTGTGTGAGTGTGTGAGAGTGTGTGTGTGCCCTGTGATGGGTTGGCACTCCGTCCAGGGTGTATCCTGCCTCGATGCCCGATGACGCCTGAGATAGGCACAGGCTCCCCGTGACCCGAGAAGTTTGGATAAGCGGATAGAACTGATGAAGATCCTTCCAGAGTCCAGTTACCTCGATTTATAAGCACTATACTGTACAAAATCAGCTACATTTAACAACCTTACTAGAGTTACTCACTAAGAAGGATGATGATGCAGATAAGGATGGCGATGATGGCACCAGTGCCCAGGCCCGCTGCTGCTACGGCACCGAGGGCAGTGCAGTCCCCATGTTCATCACATGGACACACCTTCACCTTAATGACAGAGCGGTTGGAGAGTGGTGGGTTTCCTGAGTCTGACACAAATACGGGAACCTCGTACACTCCCGACTCCAGGAAATGGATCCTTAGACTCAGACGGGCAAAGTCTCCTGTGGATGACAATTAAAATTTGGTTCGAAATCACTTCAGGAGTTGGGTTTATTATATGGTGTGTACAAATAAAGAGCTTCGAGTTATACGTTTGGATATGGGTCATGGTCATGAGCACAAACGACGGTTCGGTGAATTTAGAATTTGGGGCATTTAGAGCATTAGGGGTTGGAGTTGCAGTTGAGGTTAGTAGTTAGGGGATTAAAGGCATGGAGTTACAGTAGGGTAATGTGGTTATAGATCTTAGAATTCAGGTTTATTTGTAGTACTGAGGTTATAAGCAGGAAATAAAGGGTCATAGAGTTGGAGATTAAGGTTCATAAGAGAGACGGTTTGTTGTTTGTGGGCTTAGGGGTTCAACCAGTGGTGCTCTGTTTTAGGGCTTGGCTTTGAGGATTGTTGCCTAGATTAATAGTTATTAATGGCATTTATGGGATTGATAGATTGGATAATTGATAGATTTAAGGCTTCATTTGAAGGTTTAATCCTTTGGGGTTAGATTTAGGATTTCAATCTAGGGTCTGGGGTTTAGGAGTAGCTGTCTTAATCTGTATCTGATAAAAAAACAACTACACCTGATTAGAGCGATATCACTGATACGAGTGACATGAAAATCTCAGTGATATGAGGCTGTGAGCTCCCTACATGCACTATATTAACCCAATTTATTTGTTTTTTGTTTTTCTCACCGTTGATTCGAGAGACGGTCCAGTTGCGGCGGATGATGGAGGGGTGAAGAGGCAGCTCGAAGATGAAAGGACCGACGTTGGGATCGGTGTCTGCATCCACGGCCGTGATGTTGATAGAGTTCATGTTGGATCGCTCGCAGATCTGAGCATCGTGAGGAACCAGTGATGGAGCGTTATCGTTAACGTCTATAAGAAATATCTGCAGTGTTCCTGTGCTACTGGCAGGAGGAGAACCTGAGAAATTAAAAAAATAAAAAATAAAAAATAAAACAACAGAAAAGAAAAAGAGCAGAATTATGAGAGTATGAAAATTAATGATGAGAGAGCTCCAAATTATAGGGGGAAAAAACTCATTGCCGGTGAAACAAGCTCATGTTCCTTTCATTAGATTACTTACATGTTGAGAACAGGGTTAGACAGAATAGTTAATCAGAAGACTACTGAACTGACTACTGAGTACACCGAGTACACACAGTAAATTAATTACTAGAGCTCAGAAACTGAAAAATGAGAATAAAGAAGCTGGAAACTCTGCATTATGTCTTCATTAACCTCTTGTATTATTCAATGGACATGTTTGAAACAGATAAAACACTGCTAAGGCTTTTATATTAAATACTAAAATAGTATTATCTTCACTCCGTGCTTCGGAGCTTTGACCGTTATTGCTATCTTCGATGCTGATGTAAGAGGAAGGAGAAGGTCTTGTCTTTGTTTTATAGTCAACAAGAAGCCTCGAAACAAACAAGGGGAAAAAACTAAACAAGGAAGGCATTAAAAATGTTGGGACGGCACATCTGTTTTCGAGCTCTAACGTCCGAAGACTCCCGTATGCATACGGATAGCTTCGCGTTTCCACGTTTTGCGCATTGTTGGAATGTAGGATCGGTTCCCTCGATGGTCAATTTAAAACCGGAGGTAGGATACCGAGTCTGTTCCATCGTCTCCTGATTGCCGCGAGTATTTAAAATATTAAAGTATTTTGGCCGGGAATTTTCTCCGAGGTGGAGAGCGAGTGGAAAAACACTGACACTGCCAATCTGAGTAGAAATAAAATCCCTGGCTAGTACCTACGAAGAATGGAATTTCCCCAACAAAGCTAATGCTGTCCAAATAGGGCATTAAACAGATTTGTTGAATGGCAGTTGAGTAAAGTTCGCACTTATTAAGCGTACTCAGGAGCCGGTTTTGTACATGAGTTGCTGTGATAATCAAATCTTTTACAGGAGCTACTTGGGCATTGATGTTTTATTTTGACAGGCAGTGTAGCTCGCTCTGTCTCTCTCTCTCTCTCTCTCTCTCTCTCTCTCTCTCTCTCTCTCTCTCTCTCTCTCTCTCTTTCACATAATGGCATCGAACTGTGCTTTTAGATTTTGAACTTTAGTGCATTTTTTTTAAAGGTGCACATGTTAAATCTTTAATTAGCTCATTAGAGCTTTAAAAATACACCAGCGGACGACGTAAGAGTGAAGGAGAAGTAAGGTTTAGCATCCGTAACTTCTCGGAGTGTTCCCATGACGAATTGAGACATTTTCCATAATCCAACCTTCCAGTATTGTACAGGAAGTACAATAAGAAACTACTGTAGAAAACTCCACCATGAAGGAAGTGCTGCTTGGTGTTCAGGAGTGTGTGACCCCGAGGGGGAGGTTGGGATCCTCTGGGAGAACTAACACCATCCTTCCTGGGCTTTCCATACTGTACAGTGCGGGTTATTTCCAGAAACTGGACAAAAGTTGGAATCTAATGTATAAACACTTACTGTAGGACTAGGATGGGAAGCTGAGAAGAGAGAAGGATGAAGAAAATAAGAGAAATATAGAGACAGCAGGAGAGAAGGGTGTGTGTGTGGGTGTAGCAGTTGTTTCTGTGTCAGAGTGTCCACTGGGGCTGCTATTATCGGCTGCCAGTGTGGAATTAACCAAACCCTTTCAGTCATCTGTCTCCATTAGTGGACACACACACACACAAACACACACACACACACACACACAAATCTGATATTGCTAAAATCCTGTCTTCTTCTCCGTCTCCAAATTCGGACGGACAAAACCGGAGCATGAGCGAGCATGGAAGTGGAAACACACTTAAACACACACACTTATACCTGTAGGCTCCGGGTGCTTTCACACAGGAAGCTTTCAAACCTACTTTGTTTGTCTCTTGCTGAGACCTTCAGAATGAACCCTAGTGTGACTCGATTGCACTGATTTGCCCCAAAAACAAACACCCAGTATAACTGGCACGAGGACAAGATCGAGATTGCTGCAACAACAACAACGGAAAAAAAAAATATCCTAGAGACCTATTTTATTAGGACCTAATATCCTAAAATCCTAGAGACACTATTTACACAATTCATTATTTAAAATTGTATATAATAATTAGAAAGAAAGAAAGAAAGAAAGAAAGAAAGAAAGAAAGAAAGAAAGAAAGTGAATTTCACTATATTTTCGAGAGCTGGGATTTTATCTGATCAGAAAGCTGTAGAACAATACACACAGAAATACACACTTATCCGTCGTCTCTCACTGCCTCTAACACACTCCCGAGTGCTGACTTTTACACCCCTGACTTTTACACTTCTGCTGTCTCGGCATCGTGAACGAGTCTCAGGATTTTCTTCCTGCGGCGTTTGAGAGAAGAGGAATGGTTCGTTTCTGTCCCCGCCGCTGTGTGTGAGCTTTAGGCTGAATTTTACATTTCTGATGGAGATGGAGAAGCGGAGATGAAACGAATGGGTTTGTTGTACATGAACATCTCTCTCTCTCTCTCTCTCTCTCTCTCTCTCTCTCTCTCTCTCTAATTTCTCTCTAAATTACAGTTACCCCAATACATTTTAGTGCAATCAAAATCATTTAGCTTTTAAAGTACTTTTTACAATTCTATTATCCCAAGTGAAGATTATGCTTCATTTATTCGAATCTTTCTTTCTTTTTTAAATGAACAGTTAATAAAACACTTTTTCCGGACGTTTCCACCACAATGCCTCCGTAACCAGACAGTTCCAACAGTTCCCACTGCCAACCTGACTGAGGTTCCTGCACCATTACCACTGTAATCGATCTGACTTTACTTATCGCCACTTTGCCAAAGTAACCGGACCGCAGTTCCCACCTCAACTGGACTGTAACCAATCTAACGCTTGTTACTTCCCAAATACCATTGTATCTAATCCAGCTGAAGTTCCTCAAATGCCTCTGTAATTTAATCTGACTTTAGTTCCTGCCTCAATGACACTCTAATTTAATCTGACTTTAGTTCCTGCCCCAATGCCTCTGTAATTTAATCTGACTTTAGTTCCTGCCTCAATGACACTCTAATTTAATCTGACTTTAGTTCCTGCCCCAATGCCTCTGTAATTTAATCTGACTTTAGTTCCTGCCTCAGTGACACTAATTTAATCTGACTTTAGTTCCTACCTCAATGACACTCTAACTTAATCTGACTTTAGTTCCTGCCTCAGTGACACTAATTTAATCTGACTTTAGTTCCTGCCTCAGTGACACTAATTTAATCTGACTTTAGTTCCTGCCTCAGTGACACTAATTTAATCTGACTTTAGTTCCTGCCTCAATGACACTAATTTAATCTGACTTTTGTTCCTGCCTCAATGACACTCTAATTTAATCTGACTTTAGTTCCTGCCCCAATGCCTCTGTAATTTAATCTGACTTTAGTTCCTGCCTCAGTGACACTAATTTAATCTGACTTTAGTTCCTGCCTCAATGACACTCAAATTTAATCTGACTTTAATTCCTGCCCCAATGCCTCTGTAATTTAATCTGACTTTAGTTCCTGCCTCAGTGACACTAATTTAATCTGACTTTAGTTCCTGCCTCAGTGACACTAATTTAATCTGACTTTAGTTCCTGCCTCAATGACACTCAAATTTAATCTGACTTTAATTCCTGCCCCAATGCCTCTGTAATTTACTTCCTGCCTCAGACACTCTAATTTAATCTGACTTTAGTTCCTGCCCCAATACCTCTGTAATTTAATCTGACTTTAGTTCCTGCCCCAATACCTCTGTAATTTAATCTGATTTTATTTCCTGCCCCAATGCCTCTGTAATTTAATCTGACTTTAATTCCTGCCTCAATGACACTCAAATTTAATCTGACTTTAATTCCTGCCACCTTGCCTCTGTAATTTAATCTGACTTTAGTTCCTGCCCCAATACCTCTGTAATTTAATCTGACTTTAGTTCCTGCCCCAATACCTCTGTAATTTAATTTGACTTTAGTTCCTGCCCCAATACCTCTGTAATTTAATCTGACTTTAGTTCCTGCCCCAATACCTCTGTAATTTAATCTGACTTTAGTTCCTGCCCCAATACCTCTGTAATTTAATTTGACTTTAGTTCCTGCCCCAATACCTCTGTAATTTAATCTGACTTTAGTTCCTGCCCCAATACCTCTGTAATTTAATCTGACTTTACAGTAGTTCCTGCCCCAATACCTCTGTAATTTAATCTGACTTTAGTTCCTGCCCCAATACCTCTGTAATTTAATTTGACTTTAGTTCCTGCCCCAATACCTCTGTAATTTAATCTGACTTTAGTTCCTGCCCCAATACCTCTGTAATTTAATCTGACTTTACAGTAGTTCCTGCCCCAATACCTCTGTAATTTAATCTGACTTTAGTTCCTGCCCCAATACCTCTGTAATTTAATCTGACTTTAGTTCCTGCCTCAATGACACTCTAATTTAATCTGACTTTAGTTCCTGCCCCAATGCCTCTGTAATTTAATCTGACTTTAGTTCCTGCCTCAGTGACACTAATTTAATCTGACTTTAGTTCCTACCTCAATGACACTCTAACTTAATCTGACTTTAGTTCCTGCCTCAGTGACACTAATTTAATCTGACTTTAGTTCCTGCCTCAGTGACACTAATTTAATCTGACTTTAGTTCCTGCCTCAGTGACACTAATTTAATCTGACTTTAGTTCCTGCCTCAATGACACTAATTTAATCTGACTTTTGTTCCTGCCTCAATGACACTCTAATTTAATCTGACTTTAGTTCCTGCCCCAATGCCTCTGTAATTTAATCTGACTTTAGTTCCTGCCTCAGTGACACTAATTTAATCTGACTTTAGTTCCTGCCTCAATGACACTCAAATTTAATCTGACTTTAATTCCTGCCCCAATGCCTCTGTAATTTAATCTGACTTTAGTTCCTGCCTCAGTGACACTAATTTAATCTGACTTTAGTTCCTGCCTCAGTGACACTAATTTAATCTGACTTTAGTTCCTGCCTCAATGACACTCAAATTTAATCTGACTTTAATTCCTGCCCCAATGCCTCTGTAATTTAATCTGACTTTAGTTCCTGCCTCAGTGACACTAATTTAATCTGACTTTAGTTCCTGCCTCAGTGACACTAATTTAATCTGACTTTAGTTCCTGCCTCAATGACACTCAAATTTAATCTGACTTTAGTTCCTGCCCCGATGCCTCTGTAATTTAATCTGACTTTAGTTCCTGCCTCAACAACTCTGTAATTTAATCTGATTTTATTTCCTGCCCCAATGCCTCTGTAATTTAATCTGACTTTAATTCCTGCCTCAATGACACTCAAATTTAATCTGACTTTAATTCCTGCCACCTTGCCTCTGTAATTTAATCTGACTTTAGTTCCTGCCCCAATACCTCTGTAATTTAATTTGACTTTAGTTCCTGCCCCAATACCTCTGTAATTTAATCTGACTTTAGTTCCTGCCCCAATACCTCTGTAATTTAATCTGACTTTAGTTCCTGCCCCAATACCTCTGTAATTTAATTTGACTTTAGTTCCTGCCCCAATACCTCTGTAATTTAATCTGACTTTAGTTCCTGCCCCAATACCTCTGTAATTTAATCTGACTTTACAGTAGTTCCTGCCCCAATACCTCTGTAATTTAATCTGACTTTAGTTCCTGCCCCAATACCTCTGTAATTTAATTTGACTTTAGTTCCTGCCCCAATACCTCTGTAATTAATCTGACTTTAGTTCCTGCCCCAATACCTCTGTAATTTAATCTGACTTTACAGTAGTTCCTGCCCCAATACCTCTGTAATTTAATCTGACTTTAGTTCCTGCCCCAATGGCCCACACCACCGGTTCTGCCCCCATTAGCACTAGAGCTAAATTCCAAGAATAATGAGATTTTCAGGATTTTAATCCATATAAATATTTTTTTCCTCTTTATTATACTTTCACACAATCACTGAAGCGATGATTAATTACTGGTTGAAGACTCTAACCTAGTCATTACTGAAAGGTAGAGTGTATTTTCCTGACTCAGTCTCTCTGACTCAGTCTGTCTGACTCACTGACAACAACATCAGCAAAACCCTTTATATTAAAATGAGAAACTCTCCTTCTGATTATTAACCACTTATCACCATACTGAGCTGCTTCAGATCAAAGGCTTCAAGGCTTAAATACAAGCCGAAAGAAAAAGATGGAGAATATGTGGAAGTTCAATTAAATGAAAGAAAGGAAGGGAAAATAAGGAAGGTAAAAGATCTACTGGTTGCAGCAGTGCTTTCCAGTCCTCCTATGAAAAAATAAAGAAGAGGAGGAAGAAGAGGAGGAGGAAGAAGAAGAAGAGCTTGGGAACATAATGCACATCACGGGAGCTAGCCATGTCAGTCATGGATAAAAAGCAGCTCTGAGTTCGAGTAAACACTGAGCTGGACGAGCCTGATAACACACAGGGGAGATGAGCCTCTGTGTGTGTGTGTGTGTGTGTGTGTGTGTGTGTGTGTGTGTGTGTGTGTGTGTGTGTGTGTGTGTGTGTGTTAGCTGTGATTGGGGTTTTGCTTGGCTAAGCGTGGGTTTGTTTGGGAAAAGAAAAACAACCACGGACTGACTTATGCAGAGGGAGAGAGAGAGAGAGAGAGAGAGAGAGAGAGAGAGAGAGAGAGAGAGAGAGAGAGAGAAGGAGTAAAGTGAGGGAGAGAGAGAGAAATAGAGTGGCATAGATATAGATCTATAAGTTCTTGAGAAGATATATAGATAGAGAGCTAGACAGAGAGAGGATATTATTATTATTACTCTCGAGATCTCTCTTTCTTCCTTTCTCTCTCTAGCTCTATCTCTAGATGAGTTATTTATTTCTTTACGTTCGTTATTTCATTTACTATATCTATATCTCTCTCATCTCTCTCTACTATCTTATCTGCCATTTATATTCTCTATCTCTCTCTCTCTCTCTCTATCTCTCTTCCCTTTCGTTTCTCTCTCTGCTCTCTCTCGCTCTCTCTCTCTCTCTCATCTACTCTCCCCTTTCTTCCTCTCTCTCGTCTCTCTTTCGTCCCCTTTCTCTGCTCTCTCTCTTTCTCTTTTCTCTTTCTTTCTTTCTTTGTTTCTTTCTTGTCTTTTCTCTCTCTCTCTCTTGCTCGTCTCTGCTCAGAGAGAGAGAGAGAGAGAGAATCTCAACTCTGCACCCATCCTGTGCAAATGGAAAGAAGGAAAGAAAGGGTGAAATGATATAAATGAATCGTATTGGACTGAGAGTTAGAGGTGGATGATACAGACAGATACACAGACATAAAAAGACAGAGATATGGATGGCGAGAAACAAAGAGGAAGACAGACAAACAGAATTGAAGACAGAAAGATGGACACAGAGAAAGGCACAGGGAAGGAAAGACAGCTAGATAGACAGACAGACAGGCAGTCAGAAATAAGGGTAGAAAATGGACAGACAGACAGATAAACAGACAGTGAGAACGATGGACAAAAGGGAACATGGACAGACAGACAGAAGGCAAAAAGGCAAAGCCAGACAGACTGAAAGAGGACAGACAGAGAGCAGGACAGGCATGAGTGTGGGAAGAATGGACAGACAGATGTAGATGTAAAGACAGAAAGACAAATGGACACCCAGACAGAGCTATCGACAGACAGATATTCATGTAAAGACAAACAGACAAAGCCATGGGCAGACTTAGTGACAGAGAGACAGAGACGGACAGACACAGAGGCGGGTAAACAGACGCGGGTCAGACGGACAGACAGACAGACAGCTGGAGGTCAGTAGCATTATTTGCTACTCAAAACCCTCACCGTTGTCAGCAGCGAGGAACGTGGCCTCGTAGATGTTCTTCTTGACGTAGATGGATTCTCTGTCCAGCACGGCGGCCGTGGTGATCTGACCGTTCGTTGTGTTGATGGAGAGCCAGTTAGCGGGATCCGACAGCTTAAGGTATCTGTGCAATGATAATACAATCAGTAATAAAGAACAATAACATTCTGACCATTTCATAATCAGGCAACAATCAGAGAGTTTAAACTTTAAAGCTGCAGTATGTAACTTTCTGGTTAAATTGAGTTGCTCGCACAATCACGCGACACCACAAACCTCGCATTATCGCCCGAAGCGAGCGTCACCTCGGTCGCCTCATAATTAAAACAGGATTGATGCTAAAAACTTTTACAATTCTCTAATCAGTGTATTCTTTCCACGATCTTTTTTTTTTTTTTAGCTTTTTAATTAACGTCCCAGACCAGCACTTAAAGCGGGTGCTATAAAACCCTACATGTTGTGTTAGCATCAATAACAGCCCTTCAGTGCTTTGGCAATTTCCACCCGGTGAGATTTTTGCATATTAAACAGCGCAATGACGACCAGATTAATGGTCGCCCGACAACGGATCTTAATCTCCATCGCGCCTTTGAAGCGCCACTTGTGTTAATTAATTTGCAGCTGCGTGCAAGATTTGTTGCGACCGCTATTTAAAAACGACTATTTTAAAACGGGACGGAGATAAGGAATGTGTTGGCTCATGGGTCATGTTTTAGAAGGCACACGGTGACAGAATCGGTGACAAGCTGTTAGCGAATGACATTATTTCAGCTGCAGTGTCACTTTTGGGACATGAAACTAGCCAAAGGTAAAAGCGTGTGTGTGTGTGTGTGTGTGTGTGTGTGTGTGTGTGTGTGTGTGTGTGTGTGTGTGCATATGGAAAGGACAGCGGTGTGAACATTAGGAACCTCGGACAGCAGTGCTGAAAAGCTAATTAGCGTACAGTTTGAGGAGAAAGTCACACCGGTGTTGGAAAGGACGCAGATTTGGAGTTAATTGTCAGGATGAACAGTGTGTGGACAGGATCTACTTTGTCCTGCACCGAGCTGTGATGAAGATTTCAAAGATTTTGTTAAAATAAGTAGACATGTGAGGGTGAAACAAAAGCCTCGGGGTTGCTGTAGCTATAGCTAGCTGACAGCTCATTATCTCTGGTGCTTATATATAAATATATATATATACACACACACACACACACACACACACACACACACACACACACACACACACAGAGAGATATAAATTACTAACTAGACACCTGAACAATGGAGCTCCAGTACCCTCACTTTGTATTTCAATAATTTATTTAAACAGTATTTTGAGATGGATCGCAGCGAGGACGCCTGTGCCGTTGCCTCGGGTTTGGAGACACGGCAACGAGAAGCAGATTTTACTCTAAGACCGTTAACTGAACACACATCTAGTTTCTATTCAATTCAATTCACTCTCTCTGACTCATTCATTCATCTTCTACCGCTTATCCGAACGTCTCGGGTCACGGGGAGCCTGTGCCTATCTCAGGCGTCATCGGGCATCGAGGCAGGATACACTCTGGACGGAGTGCCAACCCATCACAGGGCGCACACACACACTCTCATTCACTCACACTCTCACACACTACGGAGGCACAGGCTCGCCGTGACCCGAGGAGTTCAGATAAGCGGTAGAAAATGAAAGAATGAATGAATATTAATAATAATAATAATGAAAGTGAAGTGATAGTGACGTGACATGCAGCTAAGTACGGTGACCATACTCAGAATTTGTTCTCTGCGTTTAACCCATCCTAAGTGCACACACACAGCAGTGAACACACACACACCGTGAACACACACCCGGAGCAGTGGGCAGCCATTTATGCTGCGGCACCCAGGGAGCAGTTGGGGGGTTCGTTGCCTTGCTCAAGGGCATCTCAGTCGTGGCCGGCCCGAGACTCGAACCCACAACCTTTGGGTTACGAATCAGACTCTCTAACCATTAGGCCACGACTGCCCCCAATCTACTTCTATCTACTTCTGTGGATAATAAATTTGCATGTCTTCTAACACCTGAGTCTAAACACATCCCCCCAGTGTACAAACGTAATTGTCTGGATTTTTGTCACCTTTTGTGTCTAAAATGTTTCTGACAAATCTTCCAAATCTCAGAACACAGTTATTGAAGGATGTCTGTCTGCAAAAATCCTGTTTCCAACAAACTTTGTGCTATCTGGGTGCCCCACACACACACACACACACACACACACACACACACACACACATATATATATATATATATATATATATATATATATATATATATATATATATATATATATATATAGCAAGTTCCTTCTTCCAATAAAGAGCCTCATTTGGCACTGAAAAATGCCTGAAGTTCCCAAAGTAATCACTTCCTGAACATCATTTTTCCTCCTGTGTCAGCTTCTTCACTAACAAGCAGCTGGACCGTGGTGTGTTTGGCAACACAGATGCTACTTATGTCATTGTTTTGTCATTTTTCATACCATATAACACCTTTTTCTCTATTGACCAGATCCCGGAGACGAACACGGATGCACATTATTAAGCTCGACCGGTGTGACTTAAATTGGGAGATGTTATTATTTTATTTTTAAAAAAATTACAGAAATAAAATGTTAGTCTACATTTGTAGACATAAGCAGGTCATTTATTTATTTTTTTAAATGTTTTCTTAAACACTTTTTTTTATTGTTTTAGCCCGCTGTAATACTAATTTCAAAACATCAGAAAATATTTATTTCAATCATTTTTGTATTAAATATATTTATTTTACTGGTATGTCTATTGATTTTTAATTTGTTACTATTATTCTTATTATTTCTTTTATTATTATTATTATTATTATTATTATTATTATTATTATTATTATTATTATTATTATTTATTTTATTATGCAAACAGACAATTACAATATTTACAGAAGAGAAATTAGATGCAAAATACAAATACAAAGACCAACAAAACAAAACATTTGTGTGTGTGTGTGTGTGTGTGTGTGTGTGTGTGTGTGTGTGTGTGTGTGTGTGTGTGTGTGTGTGTTATATGAATAAAGGAGCATGTAGGGAAGTATTATTATATCACTTTGTAGAAGCCAACGTTCTGTTTTCCTATTTAAGCTTAGACAAAAAATTATCTAGAACCTGGTCTGAAGTTACTTGCTATTACTTTTCTAAGCGATCCGAGTACCGGTACTTCCGGTACCGGGTCTCAAAGTGGCTTTTATTCCCATAGACTCCCATTATAAAGTTTGGAGGTTTATAACTCGGCAAGCTTTCGAACTCTCTACACCAAACTCGGCCAGCTCCTTTAGAGTGATACTCTGAACAAAGCTTTAAATCGGTGTACCGACTGGCCTTTCGGTTGTGCCGCAGCCCCGCCCCCAAAAACTTTTTACAACATGGACATGTGACATATCAAAACACTCCTCATGTGTATTCTGATGACGTCACATGATGTCACCGTCACGTGAACACAAAAAACTTTAGCATAACATGGACATGTGGCATATCAAAACACTCAGCCCAAGGAGAGGAATTGCATCACAGGATTTCGGATGACGTCACATACTCGCCTCCAATTGCTTCCAAATGTTTTGGCACCCGAGCGCTCCATTAGATTTCACAAGTTTAATGTCCACTTGCCTCCAAAAAGCACCGGCCTTTGCGGATACTTGCTTCGTCAAAGCCAACATCAAAGTTCGTTCCGACGAACTTTACAAATCTAGTTATTATTATTATTATTATTATTATTATTATTATTATTATTATTATTATTATTATATTTTTTTAAAATCTGTACGTTATCTGAAATGCATCAAATTTAAAAAAGACCATATACTTTTTTTTTTTAATTTTAAATAATTTCACTCGTCTTCATGATGCTGTTTGTTCATGGATGTCCTCGAACCAACCCTAGGAACACTTCCAGGAACAGGTACATTTATACAGAGAACACTTTAACTTTACGCTCCATCTAGACTGCATTCTACTGACTACACAATTGTGTAGTCAAAAGTTTGTGCACCCCAACCCTCATATGTTCTGTTTGAACATCTCATTCCAGATTTATTCCTCTCTTTGCTCTTATAATAACTTCACTCTTCTCTTCACCATCTTTAGATCTTAATTCCCGTACACCGTACAACATCGTATACAATTGTGTACTTCCAGTCTTGTGAAAACGAGTGTAACGGACGAGGGTGCACAAACTTTTGACCACGGTTTCTCAATCATGTCCATTTTAGTTGTAACAAACTGCGACTCTGTAGGAAGTTATTAGAAGAATTTCCTCAAAAAAACCTTCACATTTTTGATTGCGTATTTAATAGATGTTGGAAAAAAAAACATTTCTGATTAAGAAATGATTTCAAAGTAAAATGTTTTTCTGTCTTCACTGTGAAATAAAGCGTCTTAATAAACATCTAACGTAGAGGAGGCGAGTTTTCTCCGTTTATCGCTGTTTGGTCATTTTTACAATCTATTCTTTGAAAAAAAAAAAAAAAAACACCTCCTGAATCCCTCCTTTCTTTCCTTATACTTAGCACTCACACGGATGTGAGGATATTTTTTTTTTTTTTTAACATATGTTCGTGTCACGTTTCGAAATCGCAAGTTTTCCGGCGAAGTTACGTTCCAGATGGCGGAGAAAGAAAAAAACTGGAGTAAGTAAACTATTAGTTTAAAGGATATGGAAATGAGAAAGTCAGAGAGAGAGAGAGAGAGAGAGAGAGAGAGAGAGAGAGAGAGAGAGAGAGAGAGAGAGAGAGAGAGAAACAGGCCAGCTGGTGATTGCGGCATCTTCCTAAATTATGATGTACACCCAATTTACTCTCATTAGTAGGCAAATTAACTGGTAAATTTGTTTAGACCACATCTCCCTCTGAGAGAGGAGGAAAAGCCAGAAGAGAAACGAGTGTGAGCCGAGACGAGGGCAGGGAGTGGACAGTGCAGTGAAGTGTATGATGGGAAAAAGGGACACAGCCTTGTCTTTCAGTGTACACAGTAAAATCTGTGCCATGTGCAAAATTAAATCTCTTGTTTCTCTCTCTCTCTCTCTCTCTCTCTCTCTCTCTCTCATATACACACACACACACACACACACACACACACACACACACACACACACACACACACACACAGTGCTGTGTTATTGACTCTGGCTTGCAGCAGCTTCACACTGATTGGCCTCTTCTGAGTAAATACATGAGCAGTGTTTAAGGTAAGTCCGTGTCTAACAGTGACTGTTTGTGCCTTTGGACACGAGGACACAAACGTTTCATCCCAAGCTAAACATCTGGGAACTTTGGGACTGTGCAGTGATCTGCTACACCACACACCACACACACCACCACACATCAGACACCACACACACCACCACACATCAGACACCACACACACCACCACACATCAGACACCACACACACCACCACACATCAGACACCACACACACCCACTACACTACAACACACACCACCACACATCAGACACCACACACACCACCACACATCAGACACCACACACACCACCACACATCAGACACCACACACACCACACTACACATTACCAACCACCCCAACCCAACACCACATCAGACCAACCACACACAACACACAACATCAGACACTTACCACAACACCAACACACATCAGACACACACAAAACACCAACAGACAATACAAACACACTACCAACACAAGTCAGACACCAAAACGACACAGACAACAAAAAAACACCAAAAAACACACAACACCACGACTAACAACACACACCACCACACCACACCACACCACCACACTACACACCACCACACACCACACTATACTCCACCACACATCAGACACCACACACACACCACACACACACCACACCACACCACCACACTACACCACCACACTACACCACCACACTACACCACCACACTACACCACCACACCACACCACCACACTACACCACAGTACACCACCACACCACACCACAGTACACCACCACACTACACCACCACACCACACCACAGTACACCACCACACCACACTAAACACCACAGTACACCACCACGCCACACACATCACACCACAAACCACCGTACACCACACCACACCCCACCCCACACACGTACACCACACCACACACCACACACACCACCCCACCCCACACACACCACAGATTCACTTCTCTGAATGTTCTAGCTAGTGTTTGAAAACTCTTACCGAATGCTCTGCTGCATGAAGGTGTCTGGGTCTCGTGCAGTGAGCGTAGTGATGATGGTGCCAGCGGGAACGCCCTCCTCAAATCGCACCGTTTTGGGGTTCTCTGGGAAAACGGGTGGCTCATTGACATCCCTGACCGAGACGGTGACCCCGGCTGTGTACTGCAAAGACGACTGAATCCCTTCAGCTAAAGGAGCCTGATTAGCGACTACTACTGTCAGCATGAACGCTCGATTCGTCTCAAAGTCTACCGGCTAGAGAGAGAGAGAGAGAGAGAGAGAGAGAGAGAGAGAGAGAGAGAGAGAGAGAGAGAGAGAGAGAGAGAGAGAGAGAGAGAGAGAGAGAGAGAAAATAGTTAAAATAAAGTTAAAATACAAGAAAA
>NC_062540.1:19750667-19755667 GCF_022655615.1 Tachysurus fulvidraco
GACGCCTGATGTAGGCACAGGCTCCCCGTGACCCGAGAAGTTCGGATAAGCGGTAGAAAATGAATGAATGAATGTATGAATGTATGAATGACCATGACGTCTCACTGCAGCAACTAAGTTTGGAGCATGTAACTGGATTTGGTTTTGGATACCACTTTACGTTGTAGCTTGACAATTTCACATCACTGGAACCCGTTCCAGCATGACAACGTCCCTGTGCACAAAGCAAACCAAGCTGGACAAAGAGCTCTATTGGGTGTTAAGGACTTTTGGAGTGGAAGAACCTTCCTGACCCTGACCCTGACCCTGACCCTGACTCATCCCGACTGAGCACCTTTGGCATGAACACAAACTGGAGCAGGAGCCTCCTCGACATCCCAGCATCCATAACTCCTGATCCCATCAATGCTCTTACAGCTGAATAAACACAAATCCCCGAACAGACAAAGCTATCAGGGTCCGAGATGCCGATTGAATACTACCACCATGATGTAGATCATATTCTAATACAAGGTACTGTATACGGTAACTCAGGTAACCGCTCTATACAGCAGTGGTGAGCAGAAATGTTGAATGAACATCTTCCTTATAGAAATCTTCCCCATATCCAGAAGTACATCCATCCATCCATCCATCCATCCATCCATCCATCCATCCATTTTAATCCATTTCTTGTTCCACATACTCACATTTCCCTGTGACTAAGTCATAAAAACAGGATTGATTTAAAACCAGAACAACATTAAGATAAACCTTGCAGCTGGAAATCCTATTCCTAGCTTCCTACTGTAGGTTGGGAAGATCTGAGTCTGTCATGATTAGAAGGAACCATAAGGACTTCAAACAAACCCGGAGCCTTATTAAGTAGAGCTGGCTACACACTCGACGATTTTCAAGTCTTCACCAATTTTAAAGACACTGAAGCCCACAGACATGAGGACAGTTTCAACCGATTTTTAACATCACAATCCTCAAGTGAAATAATGCCACATTGGTGATTCCACAGAGACAAGATTTCACAGAAACTCGCATGATCAAACATGATTTCAGAAGAAAAACAAATATGGAGGACGATCGACAATGTCAGTGAGCTATCCTGGCATACGTTCTGTTTTGCAGGGAAAGAGATGAAGAATATAGCTGAAATCTTGGTCGAGAAGACTGTATAGGTATAAATGCGCAACATCCGGTCGGTGACGCTTCCTGGGCTGCTCGCTCTCACTGGCTATCGTGGATACTCCGTCAGAGAGAGGGTAGTTTGGATGGTAGGGGTTCTCCAACCCCAGCCTTCCCATTTGAGATATGCAAAGAAAAGAATTACATCACAGTGGAATTGAAGATTGAAGCTTAGGGGCAGCTATGATACAGTGCCCCTGGAGCAGAGAGGGTCAAGGGTCTTGTTCAATTGCCCAACAGTGGCAGTTTGGTAGTGCTGGGGCTTGAACCCCTACCATCCGAACTACCCTCTCTCTGACGGAGTATCCACGATAGCCAGTGAGAGCGAGCAGCCCAGGAAGCGTCACCGACCGGATGTTGTTCAGATGTTTCACTTGATGATTATTCAGACAAATAATCGGTTATGACAATTCTTGAACCAGCCCACAATCGCTGGAGGGGGCAAATCGGGCATTAACTCATCTAGTATGTAGCTTGTCTGAGGGAAGTTTAGATGTTAAACATGTTTGGATGTTTAAACATGTTTGGATGTTTAAACATCAGGACCACCATGTTGCCATTTCTAGACCCCTGAACAAGACCATCAACCGTCACTCAGATGGATGTAAATGAGATAAATGTAAGTCACTATGGATAAGGGCCGCTATAATACCCTCTAGGGCCCCTTTTCCACCGAGGCAGTTTGAGTGCAGGTTCGGAGCCTAATTTAGAACCAGTTCTTTCTTTATCGACAGCCAAAGCACCGGCTCTGAACCAGGAAGAGTGGTTCTTAAGTAGCACCAAAACATTGCTGGTCTAGACTTAAGAATCGCTTACGTCAGGAGCTGTGGGTGGGGCTATTGTTAGCGCATTAGATAATGTACCTTAAGTATACTAATGTTTAATACACTTTTACTTTACCGCGATATGATACATTATCAGCACACATGATAGTAGTTAGCTACATGCTAAGGCTAACTTTTTTCTGTGTTTATGATAAAATAACGTTATGTACTTTCTCGATCACAACCTCCGTTTATATAGATTACATGGAGCCGCACGTACAGGTCGGATTCGCCGCGTTTGGGTGCCGATGTAGGTTCACAAAGCCACGAGCATTAACGGTAAAGCAACATCCGCCATTGTTGATGTGTTTGTGTTTGTCGCTGCCGCGCTAACGTTGCTGTGTAACGTGACACGTATACAGTGACGTCAGACTCGGCTCTGTGACGCTCTCTAACCTATGGACTGCAAACCGGTTCTTAGAAGGTTCACCAGTGGAACCAACTTTGAACCAGCACCAGCATGAGCTCTGAACCAGCACCCGGTTCTTTTAGGTGGAAAAGGGGTATAGGTGCTACACCAGGATGTAGCTGGTTCTTATATTGTGATTTAGTTTAAAGTTTCAAATGTATTGTCTTTTTTTTTAGTATAGACAAAGAAATATTTCGGTTGTGTGAAAATGTGTGCAGTCATAAAGTGACATAACTGAAGATATTGTATATTGTAACGAACATACAGCACGAAGACATTCGTATTTATTGACTCTTACTGTATATATCTGTCTCTCTGTTTTTTTTTTCTTCTTCAGGACCGTACAACAACAAAAAAGACCTACCTGGTTTGGATCCCTCCATCACCGAACCATTATAGATCTGATTCTTGAATTCGGGCCGGTTGTCATTCATGTCGATGACGAAGATATAGAGGTCCACTGGCTGCTCCACCTGATTCCCGTTCATATCGACCGCATGAGCACGAAGCTGTTTAGAAACAAATGGAAAGATCCGTTCACACTCGATAGACAGGATATCAGCATGAGCGTCGTGACATGTCCAGCCTTTCTCTGTGGTATTTAGTGTCACAGTTCCAAAAAGGTCTGCTACGTACAGTACTGTGTGTATTGTAATGTGAGGAAATGGTCAGAATTGTTTTGCACTGAGACAGACGTTCCTCACGTTTTAATTCACACCCCGCTGTCTTTATTTTCTGTCCGTCTTATCGCACGATGACTCCCATTTCTGGGAATCAGAACGTTTCATATAAACACACAACAAACATAATAATGTTGCTTTACTCTGCTGGGAGAGACGTGTTGCTGAAACGCCACGTTTGACTAATAACAGTGTGTTTATGATGCGCACACACACACACACACACACACACACACACACACACACACACACACACACACACACACACAAACACACAAACACATACAAATACAGTACATATATGCACAAATTTATCAATTTGCATTTTAATTGAAGTGAGAGTGATTAGATGGCGTGACTCGGTGTGTCTAATTGCGATGTTAGTGCAGCAGCTTTAACTTTGCACCAGCGGCAGGGCGTCTCCACGCACACACACGCGAACACGCACACACACACACACACAAACACACACACACACACTTTTGCATATGTCTAGTTGCAAAAAATGAATCCTCCAATCCTTTGGTTAACATCACATTTAGTCAAGAAGTCAAGAAGTCAAGAAGCTTTTTATTGTCATTTCAACCATATATAGCTGTTGCAGTACACAGTGAAATGAGACAACGTTTCTCCAGGATCAAGGTGCTACATAAAACAAAGACAGGGCTAAGGACATGTAAGTAGTCTTAGCCACATAAAGTGCAACTGTGCAACCTGGTGCAAACAGTGCAGGACAAGACAAGCAAGACAGTGCAGGACAAAAGACAGTGCAGGACAAAAAAACAGTGCAGACATTAAGTTACAAGACAATACAAAAAGTACAAAAAATGCAATACACAAAAGACAATAAACAGTAACAGAAACAGCGCCGACCGACCAGTGTAAATACTGAATGTTCAAACAGTATTTTGTGCAGTAAAAGAATGAACAGCAGCAGGTTCTTAGCAGCAGGTCCTTTGGATTATATATGGAGTTGTGCAAAAAACAGCAGATGACTGAGATATTGTCCAATATGTGCAAAAACAGCAGAAAAGTGTGCAAAACAGTGTGTGTGTTTTGTGAGGGTCTGTGCAGTCCATACAGATGATGTGTGTGTATGTTGTGCTCAGTATAGTACAGTTCGGTTATTGAGAAGTCTGATGGCTTGTGGGAAGAAACTGTTACGCAGTCTGGTCGTGAGGGCCCGAATGCTTCGGTACCTTTTTCCAGACGGCAGGAGGGTGAAGAGTGTGTGTGAGGGGTGTGTGGGGTCATCCACAATGCTGTTGCCTTTGCGGACGCAGCGTGTGGTGTAAGTGTCCATGATAGAGGGAAGAGAGACCCCAATGATCTTCTCCGCTGTCCTCACTATCCGCTGCAGGGTTTTGCGATCCGAGATCGTACAGTTCCCAAACCAGACAGTGATGCAGCTGCTCAGGATGCTCTCAATGGTCCCTCTGTAGAACATGGTCAGGGTTGGGGGAGGGAGATGTGCCTTTCTCAGCCTTCGGAGGAAGTAGAGACGCTGCTGGGCTTTCTTGGTGATGGCGCTGGTGTTGAGTGACCAGGTGAGGTTCTCCGCTAGATGAACACCCAGAAATTTGGTGCTCTTGACGATCTCTACAGATGATCCGTCGATGTTCAGCGGAGAGTGGTCGCTCTGTGCTCTTCTGAAGTCCACAACCATCTCTTTAGTTTTGTCCACATTCAGAGAAAGGTTGTTGGCTCTACACCAGGCAGTTAGTTGTTGCACCTCCTCCCTGTATGCTGACTCATCGTTCTTGTTGATGAGACCCACCACGGTCGTGTCATCGGCGAACTTAATAATATGATTCGATCTGTGCATTGCTGCACAGTCGTGAGTCAGCAGAGTGAACAGCAGTGGACTGAGCACGCAGCCTTGAGGAGCTCCAGTGTTCAGTGTGGTGGTGC
>NC_062540.1:19760667-19772709 GCF_022655615.1 Tachysurus fulvidraco
GCCTCCTTCAGTGAGACTGAAAGGTACAGAGACCACACCTCTTTCAGTGAGACTGAGAGGTACAGAGACCACGCCTCCTTCAGTGAGACTGAGGTACAGAGACCACGCCTCCTTCAGTGAGACTGAGGTACAGAGACCACGCCTCCTTCAGTGAGACTGAGGTACAGAGACCACACCTCCTTCAGTGAGACAAAGAGGTACAGAGACCACACCTCCTTCAGTGAGACTAAGCATTACAGAGACCACACCTCCTTCAGTGAGACTGAGAGGTACAGAGACCACGCCTCCTTCAGTGAGACTAAGAGGTACAGAGACCACACCTCCTTCAGTGAGACTAAGCATTACAGAGACCACGCCTCTTTCAGTGAGACTAAGAGGTACAGAGACCACGCCTCCTTCAGTGAGACTGAGAGGTACAGAGACCACACCTCCTTCAGTGAGACTAAGAGGTACAGAGACCACGCCTCTTTCAGTGAGACTGAGCATTACAGAGACCACGCCTCCTTCAGTGAGACTGAAAGGTACAGAGACCACACCTCTTTCAGTGAGACTGAGAGGTACAGAGACCACGCCTCCTTCAGTGAGACTGAGGTACAGAGACCACGCCTCCTTCAGTGAGACTGAGGTACAGAGACCACGCCTCCTTCAGTGAGACTGAGGTACAGAGACCACACCTCCTTCAGTGAGACAAAGAGGTACAGAGACCACACCTCCTTCAGTGAGACTAAGCATTACAGAGACCACACCTCCTTCAGTGAGACTGAGAGGTACAGAGACCACGCCTCCTTCAGTGAGACTAAGAGGTACAGAGACCACACCTCCTTCAGTGAGACTAAGCATTACAGAGACCACGCCTCTTTCAGTGAGACTAAGAGGTACAGAGACCACACCTCCTTCAGTGAGACTAAGCATTACAGAGACCACGCCTCTTTCAGTGAGACTAAGAGGTACAGAGACCACGCCTCCTTCAGTGAGACTGAGAGGTACAGAGACCACACCTCCTTCAGTGAGACTAAGAGGTACAGAGACCACGCCTCCTTCAGTGAGACTGAGAGGTACAGAGACCACACCTCCTTCAGTGAGACTGAGGTACAGAGACCACGCCTCCTTCAGTGAGACTGAGAGGTACAGAGACCACACCTCCTTCAGTGAGACTGAGGTACAGAGACCACGCCTCCCCAAATCAGTTTATAGCATAAATTTGATTCACACTTGCGATAGCTGACATTTACCAAAGCCCACACTTCCATTATTGTTTTTCAAATTTACTTTTCATTCGTATTTTGGTTCCGTTTTCCAGCGTCTGCTAATCTATCTGAGAGAACGGGAAGCTGTTTAGATAGCCCTCATTATATCGATGTCGTTCCATTCTGGACGCAGCTTCGTATGTTAATTAGCGTGCGCCGTGTTCACCTCCTCCTGCTCCATGTTTGCAGCGGTTTGCGAGCGTGACGATGCTAATTACGCACTTAGCTCAGAGCCAGGATCATTTTCTGAGGACGGATAACAAAACAGTGACATCTTCACCACAGAAATGCACACATCAAGCATCAAAGGCCCTCCATGTGGAGCCAGGAACATGACAGAACACTGTTTGTTACCTGAGCTTCGACACGCTCGCACATCCTCGCTAACTACACTACCTTCAGATGCTACGTTAGCGCTCAGTTAATGAACAGCGAGAGACGATTTAACGAGTGTCAAAATAACTAATGAGGAATAAATCCTGACTTTCAACCCACGACTTCTGTCAGGGAAAAATCTAAACAATGTGCACGACAGATGGTAAACATGTGAGCGTCAGTGCGAGAGGTGACGATTTCCAGTCGGAGTTTTAGCTTCACGCCAGGATTTCTCACTAAAAGATGTAATTAAGAGTTACAATATTAACATAAAACTAGCAGATTTTTCGCTTGATGAGCTTCTGCTTGATAGGAAGAGCTTACGTGATATGAAGAGCGCTCCTCTCTGTCCAGAGGCTTGGTGACGTACATCTTGCCTTTCTCTGGATCGATGTTGAACACTTCGTTAGGAGGCTGATCCGCTCCCATGCCCGTGATGCTGTATCTGATGTTAATGGAGCGATCTTTATCTGAACGGATCTGTAAAAGACACGGAAAGACATCTGTCATGTGGACTTCTTATTAAAATACTTAATTCCGATTGCCAGCTATTTAGTCGTCGGGCATTTATGCAATTGTAAGAAAAATAAAACATGACAGAACATTAAACATGATATAACAATATAAATGCTATAAAAATACAAATTCCTGTTTCATCATCAGCGTACAAGCAAGTTTTTGAAATGAATCCGACTTTTATTTGTATCCATTCGTGATAAAAAGCAGCTCTATAGCATGATGCTACCACCACCATGCTGCATTGTGGGTATTGGTGACTTGTTTTTATTTATTTACTTATTATACCATTTGGAATAATTCCCATCAGGCCATTACATATTATGCCGCATGGTTTTGGGTGATTTACTAAAACTTGGATTTCATTCATTCATTCATTCATTCATCCATTCATTTTCTACCGCTTATCCGAACTTCTCGGGTCACGGGGAGCCTGTGCCTATCTCAGGCGTCATCGGGCATCGAGACAGGATACACCCTGGACGGAGTGCCAACCCATCACAGGGCACACACACACTCTCATTCACTCACACACTCACACACTACGGACAATTTTCCAGAGATGCCAATCAACCTACCATGCATGTCTTTGGACCGGGGGAGGAAACCAGAGTACCCGGAGGAAACCCCCGAGGCACGGGAAGAACATGCAAACTCCACACACACAAGGCGGAGGCGGGAATCGAACCTCCAACCCTGGAGGTGTGAGGCAAACGTTCTAACCCCTAACCCCCCTTTACTTAAACTTCAGTGAGACTTAATGTAATGTAAAATACTAAGCTACGAAACCTACAGCTTGTCAACATGAAACTCTGTAGAAAGCACCGATACTGGAGACTCCTTCCAAAAAAAACATCCCGATATTAGCAATTTGATTTAAAACCAAAACGTAACCCAATGTCCTGGAAAATGAAACAAGGCTTCACTCTGGTAATATTTCTGATATCTCCAGAGCATGATGATGCACAAGAGATGATAAGACACAGTCAATTATTAAGAGACAACTACTAGGATATGTGTGTGTGTGTGTGTGTGTGTGTGTGTGTGTGTGTGTGTGTGTGTAAGCTGTGTAACTCCTATAGGAGTCGGAATGTAAGAGTTTGGTATGGATTTGCGGGATTGTGTGATCGTTTTATACGTCCGCGCTCCTCCCGAGGCCCGCAAGAGTCCATTAAGATCTGAGACAGAACACAATCAGCACAGCAATCACACACACCTCCTGCCATCCATCATTCTGCTTCTCTCTCCCGGCTACAGATGTCATTAGCACTGCACACACACACACACACACACACACACACACACACACACACGCACACACACACACACACACACACAGTGTTATGTTCTCCAGAATTGGGACTACATCACATGAGAAATTCAATATCTCCATCTGGAGGAAATAAGCAGCGTCATTTTTCTTCTGTTTGGAGTTCCTGACAGTCAGAGTTCCCTATAGCGGATGCTCACATTGCAGAGCGTGTATGTGTGTGTATGTGTGTGTGTGTGTGTGTGTTACTTAGACAAAACGCTCGTGCAGACGTTAAGAGCTCCGCATTACTGCTGTAATTAGACAAATGATGACGGCTGGATTTAAACGGAGTAACCGAGGAAACAGACGGTGGGTTTCAGCTCAGGATAAAGTGGCACTAACACGGTAGAGTGTGAATATGTTGGTAGAATATATTACAATATCATGGTTACGGTGTAGCTACACACACACACCCACACACACAGACACACGCTTTGTGACAAAGCGTTGCACATAGCTGCTTTTTTTTTTTACGTTACTGCATTTGCTCCACATAAAATCTCACACTTATTTATAGCTCTATTTAATAAGCAAATATATGTTTGGGATGCAGCCAAAAAGTCTCACTTAATGTGCAGCACACTATTTACTAGGTCAATATGTGATTTGGGATACAGCCACTGGCTCTACTGTAATATTTAATAAAGGATAAGTATGAAATGTAGTATGAAGTGTTTACAGTATTAACACAAAATTGTACTTGTGTTTGCAATTTAAAATTCGGTATAAAATGTATATAAGAAAGCAGTGGGTTTTAATTCTGTACTAAAAATAAACACCACACCGTATTTGTTTGTGGTGCATGCTGGGATGGGTTAAAGACATGTTCCATTTCCTGACGTTCTTGTTTCGTCATACAGATGACAGAAATCGTGCAAGCTGCGTGTTGTTCACTTTATATTTAAATCGAAAATGATCAGGGATAGAAAATAAGGACCTCTCGCTTTATTGTAAGATATTATATAACCAACATACAAGAAATGCTTTTTATTTCCACGCTGAAAATTTCAATAAAACGGAAAGGAGAGAATTTTTAACTAGCTAACACTTAGCTAGTCATAGAGGGGGGGACTAACAGTGAGAAACTGATGGTGAGACTAAGCGACTGAGAGAGAGAGAGAGAGAGAGAGAGAGAGAGAGAGAGAGAGAGAGAGAGAGAGGAGAAGAAAGAGAAAAAAGACCACAAGAGCAGGAGAGAGAGAGAGAGAGAGAGAGAGAGAGAGAGAGAGAGAGAGAGAGAGGGGGAAAGACTAAGAGACAGAGATAAAGACATAAAAAGACCATGAGGGGGAGAGCCAGAGAGAGAAACAGAGAGACTAAGAGTAAGAGTGAAAGTAAGAACAGCAGGTGAGACTAAAAGGCAGAGAGAGACAGACAATGGGAGATAGAAAAAAGACAGCAATAGAGAGAAGCAGAGGGAGAGACTAAAAGAGAGTAACTGAGGGAGAGACAAAGAAAAAGAGCCATAAGAGCAAGACACGGAGAAAGAGAGACAGTGAGAGAGAGTGTGTGTGTATGTGTGTGTGTGTTTGTGTGTGTGTGATTGTGTTTTTGTGTGTGTCTGTCTGTGTGTGTGTGTGTGTGTGTGTGTGTGTGTGTGAGAGAGAGAGAGAGAGAGAGAAAGTGTGTGTTTGTGTGAGAGAGAGGCGTGTGTGTGTGTGTGTGTGTGCTTGTGTGTGAAAGTGAGAGAGAGAGAGAGAGAGAGAGAGAGAGAGAGATCGTGTGTGTGTGTGTGAGAGAGAAAGTGGTGTGAGTTTCTTTGTGTGTGTGAGAGAGAGGCGTGTGTGTGTGTGTGTGTGTGTGTGTGTGTGTGTGTGTGTGTGTGTGTGTGTGTGTGTGAGAGAGAGGCGTGTGTGTGTGTGTGTGTGTGTGTGTGTGATGTTAGTTTAGTGCTGCTGTGTAATTTGCTCTCATTTAGGGCCTTTTACCATTTGGAGCCCACACCGTCTCCACCTGAGCCCGACACTCTCACACTATTAGAGATCAGGCTCTAATGGAGCTCTTCACTGTACCTCTGTATGGAGACACTGTCCCAGTGTCCACCTGCACCTAAACACATGAGCAGGACATTTAGTGTCTCCCCAGTGTGCAGGTTTTAGCTCTGACATCCTGTCATTTTATTCACTCTTTCACAATATGTATTGAATATTAAAGAGCCGGATGGAAAACCTCACAGTCGAACGTTAAACTGCTGCAGCTCTAAATCCACTCAGCCTACGGTGTTCACACTGGGCCAAAAAGCCAGGTCACTTGTGTTCTGAGCGAAAAAATGAGTACATTAAAAACTCCGACTGCTTTCAGGTCATGTAGCAGGAGATTTCTTAAACTGTGCTGATTAATAAAAAGAGGACTGAAAAGAAGGAAAGACAATAAATCAGAATAATATAAAATTACATTTATAATAATATTTCACCTGTATAATTATAATAGAGTAAAAAATAATAATACAGTATTATTATTATTATTATTATTATTATTATTATTATTATTATTATTATTGTTGTTGTTATTATTATTATCAATAATAATAACAACAACAACAACAACAACAACAATAATAATAATAATAATAATAATAATAATAATAATAATAATAATAATAATAATAAATCAATGACAAATAAATTGCAATCGAAATAAAAAATTATATTTTATAAATAAATATTAAAAATTGGTTAAAATAAATGGTTAAAAATTTAAACCAAAAAACACACATTTTATGTTTTAATATCCAATATTTAAATTTAGATTGCATTAATATCATTTTTTATTTTTTTTAAAATACATTTTAATTTCTGTTCAAAATACATGAATTTCTCCACAGGTATGTGCTCTTCACATGTGAATATCATTTGTTAGATCATTGCTATGATTATGTGTGTAAAAAAATAAAGAAATAAAAATAAAAATATATTCACCTTTCCTGCCCTGTTTGCCTGAATCTTCAAGCACTAATTTAATAAACACGACCCAAACAGCTCAGAGGCAGAATTCAGAACTATTATTATTAAAAATTTTAATTCCTCTTCCTTCATCTCTCTCTCTCTCTCTCTGAGTTTTAATGGGAGTGGAAAAGAAGCAGAAAATCTAAATTAATTTAATCTGTCCGTGTGCAAAGCCCAGCATAAATCCCCCCTCTTTTAAATACCATATAGTTTATGACTCAGGACACGATACATGTTCTGCTCTTTCCTCAAAAATTTCCACCCACTTTTGTGTGTGTGTGGTCTGGGGATTTTCGCTGTATTTATGTTTGTCAAGAGATTAAGAATAAATAAATAAATAAATAAATAAATAAATAAATAAATAAATAAATAAATAAAGCTCTAAAATAAATTCAGATTAAAGACTATAATATAAATATATTCTTTTTTTTTTTTGTTTGTTTGTTTTTTTTAAATCACGTCTCAAATGATAGTGGAAAAAAATATGTGAATATTTTTTAAGGTTTAGATTTTGCCAGAGCTTTAAAAAAAACGGGATTTTGTTAACAAGGTAACTCGAGGAAATAAATGACAAGAAAGAAAGAAAGAAAGAAAGAAAGAAAGAAAGAAAGAAAGAAAGAAAGAAAGAAAGAAAGAAAGAAAGAAAGAAAGAAATCGGATGTTCACCTAGCGGAGAATTTCACCTGGTCACTCAACACCAGCTCCATCACCGTCTCCTCTTCTTGAGAAAAGCCCATCTCCCTCCCCCCATCCTGACTACGTTTTACAGAGGGACAATTGAGAGCATTCTGAGCAGCTGCATCACTGTCTGGTTTGGGAACTGCACCGTCTCGGAACGCAAGACCCTGCAGCGGATAGTGAGGACAGCTGAAAAGATCATTGGAGTATCTCTTCCCTCTATCATGGACATTTACACCACAAGCTGCATCCGCAAAGCTAACAGCATTGTGGATGACCCCACACACCCTTCACACACTCTTCACCCTCCTGCCGTCTGGAAAAAGTTACCGAAGCGTTCGGGCCCTCACGACCAGACGGTGTAACAGATTCTTCCCACAAGCCATCAGACTCCTTAGTAACTGAACTGAACTGTACCGAACACAATACACACAAACACACGTACAATCAACTGTATGGACTGCAATGACTTACACCGAATATAGACACTTCCATTATACATCCATGTCTACAGCACCAACATATAAAACTTGCTGTTTTGCAGACTGTTCTTGCTCTTTGCACATGCTGTCTTTCACATCGTATTTTTTTGTCTTTCTGTCTTTTGTCCTGCACCAGGTCACAGATACACTTTATGTGGCTAGGGCTACTTACTAAGTCCTTAGCTCTGTTTCTGTTTTATGTAGCACCCTGGTCCTGGAGAAACGTTGTCTCATTTCACTGTGTACTGCAACAGCTACTGTATATATAGTTGAAATGACAAAAATACTTTAAATACTTAGCCACATAAAGCTACTCTCTGTGTATTTCTACTGTATATATGCTAAATGTATGCTATGGCTACATGTCCTGTGGCCCAAACAAACAAACAAACAAACAAAAAAACAAACAAAACGCAACAAAACACAGTGACAACATACCTAGCGTGTTTAGCATTGCTGGACAAGTTGCTAGCTACATAGCAGGGCTGTCAAGTGTCACACATTGAGAGTGACAGTCACTCATTTCGGACTTTTGTCACGCTCTCCTGCCATACATCGTATTTCTCACCCAGAAAAACCTTTTGACTATTTGTCATATATTTAATCGGCCGCAGCGCCCAAAATGTATCTGTCCGCACCGCTTAGTCGAGCCTGACACATATCAGCCAATCGGAAAAGAGGCTACACAATAGCCAATCAGAAAATAGCACTATCTGAGTAAGTTTTAACGCAACAAACAATGAAAAAAAAAAATAATACCTTCGCTAATGAAAGTTTCGATGGTCGGTTAAACGAAGCAATCATGAAAAATGTCTGGGCTTGTGCCGAAATTTTTAAATGGGAGATACATTACAAATGATAAAGGAGTCCAAAAAGGCAACAAACACTTACAATAAACAACAGCAGTCCTAATCCCTCTCTCCCTCTCTCCCTCTCTCTCTCTTTCTCTCTTGAGGGGGGTTGCTGGGGTGGTTGGAGATGTCACGCTTGCCTGTCTTCAAAACTTGAGAGCCCTGACATAGATTGTGTTCAGCACTGTTTAACTCACCTACATAAACAGCTAACCTAACTGACCCGTCTTTAGCGTTCACACTTTCCATCATTTCTTCACCAAAATAAAAATATAGCATGTTTAGCTTCCTTTAATAAGCAGTTAGCTACATTGCTTACTACCTTATGGTTCTTTGCAAGTAACTAGCTAGATATTATTAGCTACAGTAAGAAATGCTAACTGTCTGCCTGTGTGTTTAGTATTTATTATCTTTATCTGAGTATTAAACAGCATTTAGGCTACGTAGGTATAAAAAAATAATAACAGCAAGAATACATGCTAGGTATACTAGGTAGCTAATTAGATAAGAAATGAACTGCAACAAGATGGTGTTTAGCCTGCTTGCTACATAGTGGCATTTGTTTTGAAGTAAAATACATAAAGCACAACAGGAAGTGCTAGTCCACATCACCTTGCTTTATTGGGTGAGGCTTTATAGAGGACATGAGGGGTAAAGGGTAACTCTACTAGCAACTAATTCAGGATAAATGAGCTAGATTGTTGACCCATAGATGTAGATGTTTGACCCATATATCCGGTGTTATATGAGTTAAAGGAAATTATTTAAATAAATAATACCGTGTTGCAGGGATAATATATGGGTCAAACATGAAATATTTGGTTATATTAAATTTAAATGTATAAAAATCTGTTTGTTTGTTTTTTTGTTGTTGTTTTTTAGCTGTTTCAAACTTTAGCCTGAAATTAGCATAAAGAAGAAAATCTGTTAAACTTCCATGTTATTCCACTATAATGCGGTTTTGTGTGTGATTGGCACCTTTAGCTGATCACACACACACACACATACAACACACACACCACACACCCCAGAGAGAGAGAGAGAGAGAGAGAGAGAGAGAGAGGAGGGGAGAGAGAGAGAGAGAGAGAGAGAGAGAGAAATAAACAGGCGAGACGAGTGTGTGCTCTCCTCAGGGTAATGAATGATAATTGATTCAGTTTGAAGAACATTAGAAGGAAAAGGCTCTCACCTCATCTCTTGCTCCTTATTAGAGAAAAGATGAAGAGCAAGAGGATGCATATGTGTGTGTGTGTGTGGGGGGGGGGGTGTGGGTGTGTGTAAATGACTTATTTGTCACTGGATTGAAGCTAAATGTCTTCGTTACTGATGTTGTGTAAAGGCCATGATTTGATTGTATCACACAGCACTGGTAGATTTTAGACACACACACACACACACACACACACACACACACACACACACACACACACACACACACACACACACAGAGCTCAGTCACTGCCAGATAAAATGTCAGAGTTAAACAATGTACAACATTGTGTATAGTTTAGGGCAAAATGGTCCAATGAATATGCTTTCAGAACACTGTCAAAGGAACTGAAAAGCTAAGCTGTTGCTAACCCGACACTATCCTGATGCTAACCTGGCGCTAACCTGAAGCTAACCTGACGCTATCCTGACTAACCTGATGCCATCCTGAAGCTAACTTGATGCTAACTTACTGCCAACCTGTCGCTATAATGCTTCTTAACCTGTCGCTAACCTGTATCTCACACATTCAGCAAGAAACACATCAGACTGCAGATTAGCTCAATGCTGTTAGCTGGGGGAGTTTGTTAGCAATTTATGCTAGGTGTGTGAGGTGATGCTGAATAGCTCTGTGCTAAAATTTCACTTTTACTAACAAAAACAACAACAGTTTCATGCTACATTTAGCCTGGTTGCCTAGCAACAGAATGATCATCACTCTTGATTTTATTTTATTGTTACTTTTACTGTTTTATATTGTATTTATAATAAATGTATTCACAACTAGAGTTCTTTCTTTCTTTCTTTCTTTCTTTCTTTCTTTCTTTCTTTCCACTATATAGATATTAAAAATTACATCTATCTATCTATCTATCTATCTATCTATCTATCTATCTATCTATCTATCTATCTATCTATCTATCTATCTATTCATTTCTTTCCATTTCTTGATTTTCTTTCCAATGCAGCTCAATGTTTAAATTCTTGACTTTTCCTTATTGTCCTCCTCAGTTCTTTCAGCTTCTGTAGAAAGCTGTGTTCATTAACAGTTTGCCAGCCTGTAATCTCCATCTAGAACTGTATGGAAATTCCACTCCAGATGGTGAGGACCACGAGTCTGTGGATCTTCTAACCCATGTGTCAGCCGTCTGCACACGGCAGCGAGGTCGCTTCACACTTATTATTATCTGAGTTCTGAAAGCGACAGCTGCTCTGCTGCGTCCTCATCATCCAGAGTCGCAACATTCTGTATGATTTCCGCCGCAGAACTTCACTGTTAACACCGAAGACGACGATGAAGACAGTCGCTACATGGAAGTGACATCACCCTTCCTGTTTCTCCAGATGGTGTGAGGCACCGTTATAGCACTGCTTTTATCTCTCCATCACGAAACGCATCATCCGTCAGTTCCCTTCTTACTGGCTAACATTAGCGAGGATACGAGGCACGTAAGACATGTTAAGTGCTAGTCATTAAATAACCATCAGACTGCAGATTAGCTCAATGCTATAAAATGGTTGTTTTTTGTTAGCAGTAGATGCTAGGTGTGTGAAGTGACGCTGAATATGTTTGAGCTAAACCTCCACTTTTAAGACAACAACGGTTTCATGCTACATTTAGCCTGGTTAGCTAGCAACAGTGTGCTCTTTCTCTCTTTTTGCTTCAATGTTTAAATTATTTTATAAACTTTACTTATCTAAGGTTCTTTCATTCATTCTTAATTTTTTTATTCACCTTTTTTTACTGTATAAATACTAATAATGTATTTTTCTTCTCTCTCTCTCTCTCTCTCTCTCTCTCTCTCTCTCTCTCTCTCTGTCTCTCTCTCTCTCTCTCTCTCTGACTGTATTATTTTTCTCTCCTCTGTCTTTCTTTCCTGTTTTCTTTCTTTCTTTCTTTCTCTTTACAGAAGCTAGAGTTTGCTTCTTTAGTTCTGTGTACGCTAATGCGCTAATAATAAATAAATAAATAAAGAAAGAAAGAAAAAAAATAAAGAAAGAAAGAAAGAAAGAATGGAAATATCAAAGAAAAAAGAAAGAAAGAAAGAAAGAATGAAAGAACAGGATGGAAAGATCAAAGAAAGAAAGAAAGAAAGAAAGAAAGAAAGAAAGAAAGAAAGAAAGAAAGAACAGGATGGGAAGATCAAAGAAAGAAAGAAAGAAAGAAAGAAAGAAAGAACAGGATGGAAAGATCAAAGAGAAAAAGAAAACGGACACTTGCTCACAGTAAAAGAGCATGGGTAGTACATAGCATGTACAGGTGGATCTGACACCAAAGAATTCAAAACGTGACGGATGAAAAGTAAAGATTATCTTCGTTCCCAGAAAGGACGTGAAAAGTGAAAAATGGCAATAATGCATGAAAACACAACACCCATTTTAACCGATCACACACAGACACACATAAACACAACATTCACTGGCGCT
>NC_062540.1:19773209-19810709 GCF_022655615.1 Tachysurus fulvidraco
AAGAAAGAAATCGGATGTTCACCTAGCGGAGAATTTCACCTGGTCACTTCAACACCAGCTCCATCACCGTTCTCCTCTTCTTGAGAAAAGCCCATCTCCCTCCCCCCCCATCCTGACTACGTTTTTACAGAGGGACATTGAGAGCATTCTGAGCAGCTGCATCACTGTCTGGTTTGGGAACTGCACCGTTCGGAACGCAAGACCCTGCAGCGTGATAGTGAGGACAGCTGAAAAGATCATTGGAGTATCTCTCCCTCTATCATGGACATTACACCACAAGGCTGCATTCCGCAAAGCTAACAGCATTGTGGATGACCCCACCACACCCTTCACACACTCTTCACCCTCCTGCCGTCTGGAAAAAGTTAACCGAAGCGTTCGTGGGCCCTCACGACCAGACGGCTGTAAAGTTGTTGTTTGTTTGTGGTGTGTTTTGTTGTTTTTTTTTTGTGTAACAGATTCTTCCCACAAGCCATCAGACATCCTTAGTAACTGAACTGAACTGTACCGAACACAATTACACACAAACACACGTACAATCAACTGTATGGACTGCAATGACTTACACCGAATATAGACACTTCCATTATACATCCATGTCTACAGCACCAACATATAAAACTTGCTGTTTTGCAGACTGTTCTTGCTCTTTGCACATGCTGTCTTTCACATCGTATTTTTTTGTCTTCTGTCTTTTGTCCTGCCAACCAGGTCACAGATACACTTTATGTGGCTAGGGCTACTTACTAAGTCCTTAGCTCTGTTTCTGTTTTTTATTGTAGCACCCTGGTCCTGGAGAAACGTTTTTCTCATTTCACTGTGTACTGCAACAGCTACTGTATATATAGTTGAAATGACAAAAATACTTTAAATACTTAGCCACATAAAGCTACTCTCTGTGTATTTCTACTGTATATATGCTAAATGTATGCTATGGCTACATGTCCTGTGGCCCAAACAAACAAACAAACAAACAAAAAAACAAACAAAACGCAACAAAACACAGTGACAACATACCTAGTGTGTTTAGCATTGCTGGACAAGTTGCTAGCTACATAGCAGGGCTGTCAAGTGTCACACATTGAGAGTGACAGTCACTCATTTCGGACTTTTGTCACGCTCTCCTGCCATACATCGTATTTCTCACCCAGAAAAACCTTTTGACTATTTATCATATATTTAATCGGCCGCAGCGCCCAAAATGTATCTGTCCGCACCGCTTAGTCGAGCCTGACACATATCAGCCAATCGGAAAAGAGGCTACACAATAGCCAATCAGAAAATAGCACTATCTGAGTAAGTTTTAACGCAACAAACAATGAAAAAAAAAAATAATACCTTCGCTAATGAAAGTTTCGATGGTCGGTTTTAAACGAAGCAATCATGAAAATGTCTGGGCTTGTGCCGAAATTTTTAAATGGGAGATACATTACAAATGATAAAGGAGTCCAAAAAGGCAACAAACACTTACAATAAACAACAGCAGTCCTAATCCCTCTCTCCCTCTCTCCCTCTCTCTCTCTTTCTCTCTTGAGGGGGGTTGCTGGGGTGGTTGGAGATGTCACGCTTGCCTGTCTTCAAAACTTGAGAGCCCTGACATAGATTGTGTTCAGCACTGTTTAACTCACCTACATAAACAGCTAACCTAACTGACCCGTCTTTAGCGTTCACACTTTCCATCATTTCTTCACCAAAATAAAAATATAGCATGTTTAGCTTCCTTTAATAAGCAGTTAGCTACATTGCTTACTACCTTATGGTTCTTGCAAGTAACTAGCTAGATATTATTAGCTACAGTAAGAAAATGCTAACTGTCTGCCTGTGTGTTTAGTATTTATTATCTTTATCTGAGTATTAAACAGCATTTAGGCTACGTAGGTATAAAAAATAATAACAGCAAGAATACATGCTAGGTATACTAGGTAGCTAATTAGATAAGAAATGAACTGCAACAAGATGGTGTTTAGCCTGCTTGCTACATAGTGGCATTTGTTTTGAAGTAAAATACATAAAGCACAACAGGAAGTGCTAGTCCACATCACCTTGCTTTATTGGGTGAGGCTTTATAGAGGACATGAGGGGTAAAGGGTAACTCTACTAGCAACTAATTCAGGATAAATGAGCTAGATTGTTGACCCATAGATGTAGATGTTTGACCCATATATCCGGTGTTATATGAGTTAAAGGAAATTATTTAAATAAATAATACCGTGTTGCAGGGATAATATATGGGTCAAACATGAAATATTTGGTTATATTAAATTTAAATGTATAAAAATCTGTTTGTTTGTTTTTTTGTTGTTGTTTTTTAGCTGTTTCAAACTTTAGCCTGAAATTAGCATAAAGAAGAAAATCTGTTAAACTTCCATGTTATTCCACTATAATGCGGTTTTTGTGTGTGATTGGCACCTTTAGCTGATCACACACACACACACATACACACACACACACACACACAGAGAGAGAGAGAGAGAGAGAGAGAGAGAGAGAGAGAGAGAGAGAGAGAGAGAGAGAGAGAGAGAGAGAAATAAACAGGCGAGACGAGTGTGTGCTCTCCTCAGGGTAATGAATGATAATTGATTCAGTTTGAAGAACATTAGAAGGAAAAGGCTCTCACCTCATCTCTTGCTCCTTATTAGAGAAAAGATGAAGAGCAAGAGGATGCATATGTGTGTGTGTGTGTGGGGGGGGGGGTGTGGGTGTGTGTAAATGACTTATTTGTCACTGGATTGAAGCTAAATGTCTTCGTTACTGATGTTGTGTAAAGGCCATGATTTGATTGTATCACACAGCACTGGTAGATTTTAGACACACACACACACACACACACACACACACACACACACACACACACACACACACACACACACACACAGAGCTCAGTCACTGCCAGATAAAATGTCAGAGTTAAACAATGTACAACATTGTGTATAGTTTAGGGCAAAATGGTCCAATGAATATGTTTTCAGTACACTGTCAAAGGAACTGAAAAGCTAAGCTGTTGCTAACCCGACACTATCCTGATGCTAACCTGGCGCTAACCTGAAGCTAACCTGATGCTATCCTGACTAACCTGATGCCATCCTGAAGCTAACTTGATGCTAACTTACTGCCAACCTGTCGCTATAATGCTTCTTAACCTGTCGCTAACATGTATCTCACACATTCAGCAAGAAACACATCAGACTGCAGATTAGCTCAATGCTGTTAGCTGGGGGAGTTTGTTAGCAATTTATGCTAGGTGTGTGAGGTGATGCTGAATAGCTCTGTGCTAAAATTTCACTTTTACTAACAAAAACAACAACAGTTTCATGCTACATTTAGCCTGGTTGCCTAGCAACAGAATGATCATCACTCTTGATTTTATTTTATTGTTACTTTTACTGTTTTATATTGTATTTATAATAAATGTATTCACAACTAGAGTTCTTTCTTTCTTTCTTTCTTTCTTTCTTTCTTTCCACTATATAGATATTAAAAATTACATCTATCTATCTATCTATCTATCTATCTATCTATCTATCTATCTATCTATCTATCTATCTATCTATCTATCTATCTATTCATTTCTTTCCATTTCTTGATTTTCTTTCCAATGCAGCTCAATGTTTAAATTCTTGACTTTTCCTTATTGTCCTCCTCAGTTCTTTCAGCTTCTGTAGAAAGCTGTGTTCATTAACAGTTTGCCAGCCTGTAATCTCCATCTAGAACTGTATGGAAATTCCACTCCAGATGGTGAGGACCACGAGTCTGTGGATCTTCTAACCCATGTGTCAGCCGTCTGCACACGGCAGCGAGGTCGCTTCACACTTATTATTATCTGAGTTCTGAAAGCGACAGCTGCTCTGCTGCGTCCTCATCATCCAGAGTCGCAACATTCTGTATGATTTCCGCCGCAGAACTTCACTGTTAACACCGAAGACGACGATGAAGACAGTCGCTACATGGAAGTGACATCACCCTTCCTGTTTCTCCAGATGGTGTGAGGCACCGTTATAGCACTGCTTTTATCTCTCCATCACGAAACGCATCATCCGTCAGTTCCCTTCTTACTGGCTAACATTAGCGAGGATACGAGGCACGTAAGACATGTTAAGTGCTAGTCATTAAATAACCATCAGACTGCAGATTAGCTCAATGCTATAAAATGGTTGTTTTTTGTTAGCAGTAGATGCTAGGTGTGTGAAGTGACGCTGAATATGTTTGAGCTAAACCTCCACTTTTAAGACAACAACGCTACATTTACATGCTACATTTAGCCTGGTTAGCTAGCAACAGTGTGCTCTTTCTCTCTTTTTGCTTCAATGTTTAAATTATTTTATAAACTTTACTTATCTAAGGTTCTTTCATTCATTCTTAATTTTTTTATTCACCTTTTTTTACTGTATAAATACTATGTATTATATATATATACTATATATATATATACTATGTAAATGTATTTTTCTTCTCTCTCTCTCTCTCTCTCTCTCTCTCTGTCTCTCTCTCTCTCTCTCTGAATGTATTATTTTTCTCTCCTCTGTCTTTCTTTCCTGTTTTCTTTCTTTCTTTCTTTCTTTCTCTTTACAGAAGCTAGAGTTTGCTTCTTTAGTTCTGTGTACGCTAATGCGCTAATAATAAATAAATAAAGAAAGAAAGAAAGAAAAAAAAAGAAAGAAAGAAAGAAAGAAAGAATGGAAATATCAAAGAAAAAAGAAAGAAAGAAAGAAAGAAAGAAAGAATGAAAGAACAGGATGGAAAGATCAAAGAAAGAAAGAAAGAAAGGATCAAAGAAAGAAAGAAAGAAAGAAAGAAAGAAAGAAAGAAAGAAAGAAAGAAAGAAAGAACAGGATGGAAAGATCAAAGAGAAAAAGAAAACGGACACTTGCTCACAGTAAAATTAGCATGTGTAAGTACAGTAGCATGTTACAGCGTGTGATCTGACACCAAAGAATTCAAAATGATGAAGGATGAAAAGTAAAGATTATCTGTCGCTTCCCAGAAAGGACGTGGAAAAGTGAACAATGTCAATTACTGCATTAACACAACACCATTTTAACAGCTCACACACAGACACACATAAACACACACATTCACTGGCGCTGCAATTAAACAACGCAGGAATGTTCCTTCTTCACCCTCCATTGGCCCAGACTAACTCTCACAATCTGAATATTAATATCCAATAAATTCTCAATCAAAACCTAACTGGACTCAGATGAGGATTAGATTATTGGCAGTCAAGCAAGACAGCAAACAAACCAGCTGGCAGAGATAGCAGGGGTACGAGTGGCGTAATCACCCGACGTCCTGTTGGACTTCAGTGACCTTCTAAACATTTCATACATGCTCTTTAATTCATACATGTTCTTCTTTTTTGACTTCTTTTTTAATTCATCCTGTACATGTTCTTCTTTTATGATTTTTTTTAAGCCCATCCCCTCGTCCAATCACATGTCAGCACATGTATCCTTCAAAAAAATTCATTCATTCATTCATTCATTTTCTACCGCTTATCCGAACTTCTCAGGTCACGGGGAACCTGTGCCTATCTCAGGCGTCATCGGGCATCGAGGCAGGATACACCCTGGACGGAGTGCCAACACATCACAGGGCACACACACACTCTCATTCACTCACACACTCACACACTACAGACAATTTTCCAGAGATGCCAATCAACCTACCATGCATGTCTTTGGACCGGGGGAGGAAACCGGAGTACCCGGAGGAAACCCCCGATGCACATGGAGAACATGCAAACTCCACACACACGAGGCGGAGGCGGGAATCGAACCCCCAACCCTGGAGGTGTGAGGCGAACGTGCTAACCACTAAGCCACCGTAACCCCCCTAAATAAATTCAATTTATCAATTTACATTGTTTGAAAGCAGCTTTAGAGAAGTACAGAAACAAAATAAAGATGTTAAAGTTTTAAATTAAGTTATTATTTATCTCTAATATTTATCCATAATGATCAAGCCTGAGGTGACGGTGGTGAGGAAAAACTCCCTGAGATGATATGAGGAAGAAACCTTGAGAGGAACCAGATTCAGAAGGGAACCTCATCCTCATTTGGGTGACACTGAACAGGAAATAATGTCAAAGTAAATAATGTTCTTTCAACAAAAGTTTATAAATGTGCAAAAAGTTAAATTGACCTCATTAGTTCCTTACTGATTTTGGGCTTTTCCTACTGATTAAATGAATTTCCTTTTTTTTTTTTTTTTTGCCTGTATGTCCTCAAAAAAGGAGAGAGAGCTGAGAGAGCTTTCATTGTTCAATGATTTATTACTTCTTTAGTCTACATCAATTTCTTATTTAAAATTTCCTACAACAACCTGCTAATGCTAACAATACATCTCTCTCTCTCTCTCTCTCTCTCTCTCTCTCTCTCTCTCTCTCTCTCTCTTTGTCCCTCAGCGTAGCCTCTTTTTCTTTCTGTCCTCCATTTTTTATTCAATCATGTATCATAATCTTCAAGCAACAGACAGTTTGACATTTCCCAGGTTGGGTTCTCGAGACGGCCGCGCGCTTCTGTCTTTTTCTATCATATTTAGATGTACACACTTGTCCTACACAATGACAAGCTTTCAGGAAAAACAGAAGAAGAGAGCGAGAGAGAGAGAGAGAGAAAGTGAGGAAGTAGAGTTCGAGTTGGTGGAAGTATAAAATCCCCTCATGGACACCGTGTTCTTCCTGCACTGACGCTGATGTGCTCGACGTACTGTAGAGATTTAGCCTTTAGCTTCATGCTGTAGCTGATCGTGCTGCAACAGGAAGTGCTACAGGAAGTCATCCGGGTCTGACTGATCGTCTTTAATTACAGCAATACTTCATACAGTATATTAAAACTACTCTCGATATGACAGACAGACAGACAGACAGACAGACAGACAGACAGACAGACAGAGAGATAGATAGATAGATAGATAGATAGATAGATAGATAGATAGATAGATAGATAGATAGATAGATAGATAGATAGACAGACACAAATACACAGAGAAATTGATAGATAGATAGACAGACAAACATTGGATATTCTAGCTTAGTTGTAATGTGTGACGTATTGCACACTAAATGACCATCTGTTTCTCATTAGTCACAAAAGCAGATGATTTATGATTTACTTCACACACACACACACACACACACACACACACACACACACACACACACACACACACACACACACACACACACACACAATCAATGAGTATCTATTTTTTTAATCTACAAAATCTTTTTTAATCTACAAAAAGACACCTCTATCTATCTATCTATCTATCTATCTATCTATCTATCTATCTATCTATCTATCTATCTATCTATCTATCTATCTATCTATCTATCTATCTATCTATCTATGTCTCTCTGTCTAGGAGAAAAAGAAAGAAATACACAGATTTCCCTCACTTCTGATTGGCTGATTGATAGTAAATAAGGACCACTCTCGCTCACTAGAGCTCTGCCCTCTTCATTACCGTGTAATGATTTGTTATTAGTGTTCCTTGTCACAGCTGATGACCGTCCTGCATTTTCTCTGAATCCACTCGGCTTTTCCGAGTACCAAAGACAAACAGCATGGCGTCTAAATCCGCTTCACTCAAGACTCCTTGCTCTGCCGCGCTAACAAACACGAGCGTGCAGAGAAATACACTTTAAACATGAAGACCACTTTCCGATAGCTACAAGATCAAATCCTGTGTGAAGTGTAAATGTGCAGAATGTGCAGTTCTGTCCGAGTTCTCACAGCTGATTCTTTCCTCCATTACACTGGGACGTGTGTGTGTGTGTGTGTGTGTGTGTGTGTGTGTGTGTGTGTGTGTGTGTGTGTGTGTGTGTGTCGCATGTAAGATTAGAGTGTGAACGAGAATGAGAGAGAGAGAGAGAGAAAGAGAGAGAGAGAGGAGGATAGGTTTGATGTCCACTGGATGGGTGACAATGCTAATCCATAGTTCGAGCCAAAGCTTCTCTACAGTAGCCAAGCTACACCTTCTGTTAGCGTAGCATTTCTGGCTAACGCTAATTCCTCCAAACGCACGCTTCTCCAAGGACGCACCTGGACACGCAAAGCTGACCAAAAGACAGCTGTCACTGTGATAAACGAGCTGGATATAACAAACACACACACACACACACACACACACACACACACACACACACACACACACACACACACACACACACACAGAGGTTTACCTTTAGGCGTTTAGGAATCTGGAGTGTAAAACACACGAGATGCTAATTTGTATTAGCTGTTATGTTAAAATTTCTCCTCAGTTATGGTCATAGACGTGTCATTAATTCTGTTTATTACATTTTTAAACTCGTGACCTCTTTTAGTAGTAACTTTTACTAGCAACATATCTGAATAAACCTAATTTAGCCTTGTAACTAAAGCTAGCAGTTTTGTACAGTAGCTAGGTCAGTTGTTTGTAGGTTTCTTGTTTCATGGTTGCCTAGCAACAGTGTTCTCACGCTGACTGTTTAATCTGTTTTAATCCAAATTCAACTTATAAATTATAACGTTTGAAATCTAAAAAAAAATGAACCAAACCAACAAAATATTATGATTTAAGGGGGATTAATAATTATTTTTACAATGTGCCTTGCGTCGTCATTTTTTTTCTGAACACGGCAAATTTTTTCACATGTTTAAAAAATATTTCAAAGCCCATAGAAAATAATTCGCGGTAGAAATCTTTGGCTTTAGCTACATTAGCGTCATAGCTTTTTAAATTCGAAGCAGATTTAAGACGACACGGTTTTCGATAGCGTTAACATATAGCTAGTTTATGCTTGTTGCCAGGCAACAGCATTCTTAATGTACATTATAATATGTGCTGTTTGAGCACAACAGCTAGCTACACAGCTTCTGGCTAGCTGCAGATGATATGCTCAATATTAAATTCTGTTCATATCCCTTCCTCTTTTTTTCTCCATCTGGAACGAGGCTAAACAACAGAATATATTTATATATTTATATAAGTGTAGCATTTCATGAAAAGTATAAAGTCCTGGTTTAGCTTTGCCGGACGTAAGAGGGGAAAGAGTGTAATTTTCTAGACGTTTCCGCAGAACAATATGGCTGAAATCGCCTGAGAGGACGTTTCCACAAAAGAAAACTATATGCGAAGAAAATAAATGTTTTTTTCTCTCTCAGCAGAATCGTTAAACCATGCGAACGTTTCATTTGTGAGAAGACGTTATTATTATTGGAGTGCGGCTCTCTGTCCTCGGCTCACACTTATCGTCTTATTTCCATCTCTATCTTTTCTTCCCTGTTCAGTGCAATCCCAGATGAAGTGGCTGTGGGGCATTGTGGGTAATTATCGTTAACCTAGAGTCGGATCTATTATATTTACATGAGGAGCGCTGGCACTGACACCGACACTTTCCTTTCTAAACGGCTCCGTAAATCGGATCAGATCTCTCGGCAGCAGCCGGATATCCGTCCGCTTCGTGATTCTCCTCCGGGGAATGGAGTGAATAAAACAAAATAAAGAAAGAAATAAATTAAGTAGGAAATAAAGTAAAAAAAAAAAAAAAAAAAAGAGTTTCATCTCACCGGGTCTTCGCGTCAGGACTTTCTCTGCTTTTCTATCCTGTCTACATTTCCGCCTTCAATTATTGCCCTTTATTCTCCTGACCCTCCGCCGCCAACTCCGCCGCCGCTACCGGTGCAAGTGTTTACAAAATAATGCATCATATTTATTTGTGTACTTTCTCAGATAGACACTTCAAATCATGCACGATTTCCATATATTAGGCGAAGCAGTGCGCTCCGGCTGCGTCCTAATGCGATTTCGGTAAAGTGATGCCGACTCTCATTAGGAGTCTCCTCAGGAGTTCTCTCTTTCACGTCTCCAGGCCACACACTCGAGTCACTGGAATATTTTGTTGACGTTCTTTCAGCTGCTCCCTGTTCGGGGTCGCCACAGCCGATCATCTGCTCTGCATATTTGATGTTTCACAGGTTTTTACACCAGAAGCCGTTCCTGACACAACCCTCCGGTTTTATCCAGGCTTGGGTCCGATCCAGATCCCTGCCTGGGAATCGGACAATGACAGTGAGAGCACGGGATCCTGCCACTGGATCACCACTGATATATATATATATATATTTCTTTACATATTTAGGGTTTTTTGGTGCCATAGGCACGGTGGCTTAGTGGTTAGAACATTTTCCTCACACCTCCAGGGTTGGGGGTTCGATTCCCACCTCCGCCTTGTGTGTGTGGAGTTTGCATGTTCCCCCCGTGCCTCGGGGGTTTCCTCCGGGTACTCCGGTTTCCTCCCCTGGTCCAAAGACATGCATGGTAGGTTGACTGGCATCTCTGGAAAATTGTCCGTAGTGTGTGTGTGAGTGAATGAGAGTGTGTGTGTGCCCTGTGATGGGTTGGCACTACGTCCAGGGTGTATCCTGCCTCGATGCCCGATGACGCCCGAGATAGGCACAAGAGCGAATTACAGGTAAGAACACACGAAGGAAGACAGACAATGGTCACGTGGAGAGACGTCTGAGTCTGACTTCATCACCTCTAATCTGTTCCACGTTTCAGTGTGTGTACGGAATAAGACGGAATAAAAACACTCTGTCGTATGCTTAGAGCAAACCAACCGACCAGGAGGCGGCGTACTGAAGCGGACTTACTCTTCACACCCTTTAATCAAGGCACTTCCTCCTTTTTATCCATTTCTAGTCAGATGTAACGTTAGTTCCTGTTTCCTGTCTTCGGATAATAATAAGTTTCTCCTGACACCAGAGACTTGAGCTGTGAATATTTCTGCATATAAAACATTAGCAGATGGAAACACATGACATGACAGCTTCCTTTCGTTTCGTTAAGATTTCCCAGTCTGAATGAGTCAGTCAGTGTGGTGGTGTTTCGGTTCGTCTGCCAAAAAAACCCTAGCAGCTTGAACGAAATGTTTCACACACGTTTATATAAACTAAGAAGCTAATTAAGCCACTGGCGATAAATTCCAGTGACGTGAGCTATAATAAAGGCTTAACACAAGGATATGGATATGAATTCTCGCTCATCTCCCGCTGTGATAAGGCACCGTGTAATTATTTACCACTTTCCCATCTTTTCCATTTGAAACGCCAGCACTAATTCGGAACTAATTGGAGAGATAAAGTTCAAATCCAGCTCCAAAGTGAAAAATAAATATAAACAGCAACCTTCAAATGGAGAAAATAATTGCGCTAATTTGATTAGAATCAGACCGTTTGTTTTTCATCCTTAATGCCGGAAGATAAATGAGAGACGAAATGGAAGCTGTAACGAGGAAGCAATTACATTGATCAAGTTAATTTTCTTTTTTCTCAGCCGGAAATTTGTTTTATGTTCGGTTTTATTGATATTGACTGGCATGCTAATGAAAAATAATTTCGCCTCAGACACGTGGGAAGTCTAACGCCGGCCTCGCAGCCGTTCGTCGCGAGATGCATCATCCCATTAAGAGTAGCTCACTAAATAAAGAGCAGTCTCTGAGATCGAAAAATGTCTGAGTGTGAACAAGAACGAGACAAAAAAAATATGAGCATAAGCTCCGCCCCCTTTGCTCAAACGTCAACAAACACATCTGTGTATTTGTTCGAGCGAATTCCAGCGAACGTTTCGAGCCACAGTTCACGTTCTCACCTGCGTACCTTTTCTACACCTGAACGCTACACATTCGAACACTATCCATTAGATCAAACCTCGAGCTTCTACGTTCGTGTAAAATATTTCACAATTTCATTTGAAATATTCCAGAAAGTGTATTTTTGACACTTATGTGGTTTCCCCCCCCAAAAAAAAAAATGGGATGTGGTAGCCTTGTGGTTAAGGCGTTGGGCTCCCGATCGGAAGGTTGTGAGTTCAATTCGTACGTCCACCAAGCTGCCACTGCCGGGCCCCTGGGCGAGGCCCTTAACCCTCGATTGCTCAGCTGTATAAAAATGAGATAAAATGTAAGTCACTCTGGATAAGTGCATCCGCTAAATGATGTAAATGTGAAAAAAATAATAATAATAAACAAACAATCAAAACATTCATCATGGACGGATTGAATACTACATGACGGTTTTTTTAATCATTTTCCTGTCAGGATTTTAACGAATTTTGAAATCAAAAATCGAAATAAACACAAAATCAAACAGCCTTTTTTTTTTTCAAAATGACGCAGATTTTACGCAGGTTTTGTTTCACGTGTGTTAAACAACGTGTGTCTTCACTTGGAGGAGTTTAAAACAAGAATCCTGTGCTTGTGATTTTCACAAATCCAAAAATTAAAAAAAAAAAAAAAAAAAAACAACAAAAAAACGTTTTTATGGACGTAACAATCACACAGACCTCCTGGAGGAAGTGATTCGTATTTAAACTGAATTCTCACTGTACGGATTTGTGAACATCGGTGAAACAGCTGATTGAAACGGTTCGTCTTTGCGGCACGTGACCCTGTTGACGGGCCACGGTTTATTTCTCCTAGAATTTAATCTCCAAAACATTTCTCTTCTTAGCTTTTTCGACATCACATGAGCTCAGGCTAATGTGTCCTTCCAGGAAGAAGCTTTTTAAAAATAAATAAATAAATAAATAAAATAAAATAAAAATTCTGCTCATTACCTGAGAGAGAACGGTCCGCTCGCACCGACTGTTTTTTTTTTTTTTTTACAGCAGCTTAATAGCAGCTCTGTGTACTTTTCAGATAACCAAAAGCTCATCAACAATGACTTAGTGCTGCCATGTGACTGCCTTTGATTAAAACCAGTTTACTTTAGCGTTAAATATTTCATTTGCCTTTATTACACTTCTCCCAGACGTCCCAGAAATCTGTCTTCACACAAATAAATAGTCTTAAAAGTGTGTTCTCTCTTTTTAGTTTAATGCACAGCACTTCCACTCGTAGTGATGCGTTTTTTTCTTCCTTAATAATGTGTTCGGTCTCGACTCGACGAGGATGAAGCGGAAATCCCAAGGGAACGAAGCGTCACCTTTTCACATTTCCGTAGCAGCCGTTTTCTTGATTCGACACTTATACCAACTTCTTATCCTCATCTTTATTTATAGACGATGTTTCTCACTTTTTTGTTAATTTATTCACATTTTATTTAATTCGATTTTTTTCCATTGGTAAAAAGAAAATTCACATTGTCCTGTGACGTGACTTTCTCATTTCAGAACAGAATGAGTTACAGAGATGATGAGATTTCTGTTTAGAGACTAAAGAAAACACACGTAGGCTTCAGTTCTGTCTGTCTGTCTGTCTGTCTGTCTGTCTGTCTGTCTGTCTGTCTGTCTGTCTGTGAGCACCGAGCATCACTGTTTGCTTTAAACTTCAGTGTCCCTCGTCTCCCATTCCTGTTTTCCCTTCCTTCAGAATAACAGCCCAGTTCAGACGGGGTCTGAAAGTGCTTCTCCACAATGGACCACTCGGAAGTGTGTGTGCGCCTTCGGAAACTGAAATGGCCTCAAATTGGAACCTAAAAGCGGCGTGAGGTTTTTCCGATGTCCTCATACTTCTGATATCTTCTCTCGACCCGAACATAACAGCTTCCCTGACGTCGACTGTTTTCATACAACAGACGGTAATTGCTGACGATAATGTCGTCCGATAGAATATATCACAGAATCGTTTCTTTATCTAATCGTAGAAAAAAAAAGTTTGTACCTTATAGATACCTCAGTTCCAAGACTCAAGGTAAAAACCAGGGCTCGTATTCATGAAGATTTTTAGTGTGAAGACTTTTTGCCGAGTGTGAAGCGGCGGGGATGAGAATCAGCACCTCCAAATCTGAGGCCATGGTTCTCAGCCGGAAAAGGGTGGCTTGTCCCCTTCAGGTTGGTGGAGAGCTCCTGCCTCAAGTGGAGGAGTTTAAGTATCTTGGGGTCTTGTTCACGAGTGAGGGAAGGATGGAGTGGGAGATCGACAGGTGGATCGGTGTATCTTCTGCAGTGATGTGGTCGATATACCGGTCTGTTGTGGTGAAGAAAGAGCTGAGCTGCAAGGCGAAGCTCTATATTTACCAGTCGATCTAAGTTCCTACGTTCCTTTGGGTCATGACAGAAAGGACGAGATCCCGGATACAGGCGGCCGAAAAGAGTTTCCTCCACAGGGTGGCTGGGCGCTCCCTTAGAGATAGGGTGAGGAGCTCGGTCACTCGGGAGGAGCTCAGAGTAGAGCCGCTGCTCCTCCACATCAAGAGGAGTCAGCTGAGGTGGCTCGGGCATCTGTTCCGGATGCCTCCTGGACGCCTCCCTAGGGAGGTGTTCCAGGCATGTCCAACCGGGAGGAGGCCCAGGAGAAGACCTAGGACACACTGGAGGGACTATGTCTCTCAACTAGCCTGGGAAAGCCTCGTATTCCCCCGGAAGAGCTGGAGGAAGTGTCTGGGGAGAGGGAAGTCTGGGCATCCCTGCTTAGTCTGCTGCCCCCGCGACCCAGTCCCGGATAAGCGGTAGAAAATGGATGGATGGATGGATGGATGGACTTTTTCCTAGTGATGTAATTCTGAGAAAATTCTTAGAATTGTTGGTGTTTTTTCCTTAAAATTAAAAAGAAGATCCGAGTAAAGATAAAAGTTCTTCATAAAGCATCTGAATTCTTAAAAGAGCTCATAAGGTCAGAAAGTGTTAGGAGACGTGAGGAGGACTAATAGAACGATAGAATACGTATTAACACCTTCCGACCAAACAGAATTGAGAACTATAGAATGTGGTCTCTCGTTTTTTCCTCATTCAGCTCGTTACTTCTTCGGCAAGATTAACTGGATTCCTTTTGCCCCAGAAGATATATTTAATAGCATGAAATTATATAACAAAATCTAACACTTTAAAATAAAAGATTTATAACATTACCGTAACTTCACGACTTCGTCTGATGCTGTTGTTAAGTATAGATTAAAAACAAGAGCCTTAACATGAGGATTATTAAGTTATTACGATACTAAGATCTGTGTGACAGCGCTGTAAGAAAATGCTCATCCACGATGGAAGAAATATTACTTTAAAGAATTTTTTTTTCAATAATTCATTTATTTAATTATAAATGTTTTGTTTTAATTATTAATTAATTTGCTCTCTGTCGAGGTTTCAGACTGTGAAAATCCCCGGGCCAGGAATTTTCTTTCTTGCAGCCAAGAGCTTTATAAATGATCCATTGCTGCTTTTAAAAATACATCAGCGAAGGTTTTTCATATTAATAAAGAATTTTCTAACCATGTGTATGTGTGTGTGTGTCCCAAAACAGGAACACAAACACAAACACACACTCACACACAGCTAGCGGCTGCATTAATCTTCACCTTGTTAAATAAATACGCAGACGCTCTGTGCCAGGAAGCTGAAATCCAAACACACATCCCTGCCAGTTTGGACCAAACATTCCACCAAGGTGTCCAGTACATGAGGGTGAATCTGATCAATGTATAAATATCATCCGTTTTACTTTTTTTTTTTTTTTTAAACTCGCCAGTAAAGTCGTCTAGCAACCGAGAAGTTTCCACATTTTGAAAAATACCCATGATACCTTCAGACATGAGCTGCAAGTCTGGAGAAGTGATGACGCTGAAGAAAATTCTTAAACCTCTTTGTAAATCCTTTCATCACTTGGTCTGGTCACTGAGACTAAAATGTGTTCATGTGGATGACTGAACGTCTTCCTGACGTCTCACTCCACAGTGGTGTTAATATGAAGCTCGTATGAAAGTAGACGCTCAGGACTTTAAGGATTTGTTGAGTTTCATCACTATTTCTGTTTTTTTTTTTCCACACAGATGTTTGTAACTTCAGAGTAAATGTTGATATCAAACCCATTTCCGTTCTCTGAGACGCTCCGAGTGTTTGTTCATCTAAAAAGCAGCTCAGATTTATCTTCAACACTGAAATTCAGTGTAAGATTGTAAGCTCGCACTGAAAGCTGTCAAACTAATATCAAACTAGCATTGTAGTAAACACACTAACACTCACAGTAATAATATTAATCAAGCTAACATCAAACTAGCATTGTCGTAAATGCACTAACAGTCAAAGTAATAATATTAATCAAGCTAACATCAAACTAGCATTGTCGTAAATGCACTAACACTCAAAGTAATAATATTAATCAAGCTAACATCAAACTAGCATTGTCGTAAATGCACTAACACTCAAAGTAATAATATTAATCAAGCTAACATCAAACTAGCATTGTCGTAAATGCACTAACACTCAAAGTAATAATATTAATCAAGCTAACATCAAACTAGCATTGTCGTAAATGCACTAACACTCAAAGTAATAATATTAATCAAGCTAACATCAAACTAGCATTGTCGTAAATACACTAACACTCAAAGTAATAATATTAATCAAGCTAACATCAAACTAGCATTTTAGTAAACAGGATAACACTCAAACTAGCATAATACTGAAGAACTAACATCAAACTAGTATTAAAATCAGGATAACATTCAAACTAGCATTATATTAAACAGACTAACACTCGAATTAGCATCGTCATTGGTTAACATTTAAACTTTCGGGCCCTTGAGCCTCTCTTCTCTGCTCCAGAGTCACGGCACCATGACTAACCCTGTGCTTTGCGGGTCATCATATGTGTCGTCCCCAGTAATAAGAGCTTCTTCTTCTTCTTTACAAGAAGGTGAACACTAAATGTAGCATTATAGATTTAGTGTTTAACAGGCTAACACTCAAACTAGCCTAGAAACCAGCCTACGACTCAAGTTAGCATTATATTCATATGGAGTAAGTTATTTAGTTATTAAAACATAATAACAGACGAAAGAATTTCACTCTGGATGAGAAGAAAACTGTAATTCAACAGTACAGACGCTGCATTTGGCATCTACTTGATAAAGCTCCAAAAGAAATTGATACATCAGTTTTCATTCCTTTTCTTATGAGATGCAAAAGAAAAAAAATGGAGAAGTCGGTGTACATTGGACACGGTTCAGCTAATCTCGGGATGCTGTTTACAGATCTTATTTCCTGGAACTGGACTCTCTTCCTCTCTCTGGATCTTAGATTCTTCCAGCAAATTGACTGCCAAATACGGGCCTCGAGGATTCCTGACTCATGTCTCCATGTTGAAGCGTATGAATTATGTACCGTTGAGCCGCTGTTAACCATCTACAGACTTCTCCTGAGCCAAGCGTGTTTCAGGAGGGAAATGTGTTTGTCCTTATTTAGCACCATGAAGCGTACCATATGGAGAGAGCGGCGGCCGAACGAATGGCTGGGCAAAACATAAATAAGGGCTTGCTGTATCTTTTTGGGAACGTTTTAGAGACAGGAACGAGACAGACAACATAAATAAATAAGGACAAATGGAAGAAAAGCAGACGGCAAAACAATACGAGTGCGACGAGGCAGAAGGGAAACACACACGACTCTGCGAATTTCTCTTGCTTGCCTTTTTTGGTTCAGAGGAACATCATTCATTCCCTCGGTCTCTCTTTGTCTCTCTCTCTGTCTCTCTCTCTATGTCTCTTTCTGTATCCTCATATAATTTCTTGTTTGAACACATGTCACACCAGGAGCACTGGAGAGGGATGAAGTAGAAGATTTCTGAGCCCCGTTATTTTGGCACAGGCGTTCGAGACAGACGCCAAAGAGCTTCATTAGGCCCGACGGGAGGGTAGATGGATCCAGAGGCTCATGGAAGTCTAGCAGCAGTAAACACAGTGGCAGGCTGGGTAATAATCCATCATAAAAGAGCCGCTCGCGTCTCAACATCGTGCCACCCGACGCCTTCACCGCAGTCTTTCAGCTTCATCAGCTTAGCTTAATGCATCCCCGCGCTCTGTCTCCGTCTATCTTTCTCTTTCTGGCTCGCTTATTTGTTCCCTTATGCCTTTTGATTTGCTCGGTTTCGTCTAAGTGCAACACCGTCGAGGATGTGGTCACTTTTCGGCTCAACTGCGAGATTGTGAAAATGTTCCATTTCTGGAAAAAGTGCACCTTTGCAAAAAAAAAAAAAAAAAACCATTTATTCCATCCACACTGGAAGTCTTACACAGCTAAAGACAAGTTAACAGGAAAATAATCAAATGGCTTACCTTAGGTATTTACCTTACCTTACCTACCGTAACCCTAACCCTAACCCTAACTCTGGATGTGGCAGTTACACAAAAAAATGCATATACCGGTGGTCTGGATTTGCATATTAAAACCTGATTGGCTGCTTTATTTTATGATGCAATTACTTGTGGTAAAAGTTTTGGAATAATAAATGTTTTAAAACAAACATACAAAAAAAAGCTCCAGTGATCATTACGGTTTCCCCAGAAATTGTTCAATAATGAAGATGTACAGATTGGTGATATTTCTGGAACGTTCTGAAATTAAACTGCAAGCTGCCACTGCTACAAAATGTACAGTATACCTGAATATTTCAGCACTACAAGCAGTATATTAGCAGTTCCTAAATTTTTTTAGCGCTGTATCGCTAGATGTTATTTCTTCTTATTTTCTGACACCTATTTTTTTCAAACACAAGCACAGGACCAGACTCTCTGTTAGCGACCCAGCCGATAAGACCTTATAGACTTTCTCAAGGGTAAAACCGGTGTAGGACAAGATGATGGTTAATGGTCCCCCTGCCTGCAGTCAACCCCTGCCAGGACTGGGGCGTGAAGTCATAACGCTTAACCACTGAGCTACCACAGCTCCCATTATGCTCTTAGGCTTCTTTCACACCAGCCATTTTCTACTCAAGCACCGTTTGCACCTACTTCTTTGTGTAGCTGCTGGCGGGGTGGGGGTGGGTGCAAAATGACCACTTTTAAAAGGCAAGTTTTATTTGGTTACAACAAAGTTTACAAAGACCTATTTCGTACTTTTATACAGTTCTTTAACACCGGTGTCAGAGTCTTACAGTAGGTTTGGATGAGTTCCTCTTGAACCTTCTCTGGTTAGATTAACTTTAGAACTTTATCATGGAGACGCGTATGTCCACGAATCTAAATCTTTTGACTTGACAATTCTTCTGCATACACTACGGGTTATGCTAGATTACTGTATGTGTCCTTATACTCACTTCCGAATCAGGCTGACTCTATGATAACCATATTTTAGCCACATAGCACAGTACTGTACATCAATTACCTGATTAGTGATCTACCCAGTACACCCAGGCAAATAAATGTTTTGCAAACCCACGGGGCTGGAAATAGGAGCCATGGAGTGTGACAAGGGAACATTACAGGTTTGTCACTGTGGGGATTTGACAAGGCCTCCTGCAAAATCGAATCTCTTTGCGGTTTTGCCTTCTGCGTTCCTGAAACACCGGCTCAGTTCAAAGCCTCCTAGAAAAGCCGATTTCTGTAATCTGTGCAGGCCAAGCGGCACATCGACAAATGGGTGTGAAGGAGTGTTTTAACCAAGCAGAACAGACTACAGCAGGGGATTTATTTATTTATTTATTTATTTATTTATTTATTTATTTAGTCATGGCGGCCACCACTTGTAAGAAGGCGATAAGTGCCTTCAGACTAGGATCTCAATCATCCAGAGTAATGAAATTGTCAAAAATGTTTTTTTTAACCGTTGAGTTAGAAACATAGACCTGGGCATGTGGGAGCCTAGCAGTTAAGGTGTTGGACTACTGACCAGAAGGTTGCACGATCAAATCTCAGATCTTTCGGTTGCTCAGTTGTATGAAATGAAATAAAAAAAAACATTAGTCACTGCCAAATGCCGTAAACGCACAAGACGTCCCGGTACAGTACATCAGGATTGCGGCTTCAGTGCTAAGCAAACGACGCAACGTTCAAATGCTAAACGCTAGGTCTGAGCTGTAAAGGGTCACTGGAGGTATTAGATACATCTTATTTCTGACAAACGATCTTTGACAAGTATTGATTCCACACATTCCTCAGGGCCAACTTAGTTTTTACAGGTAAATAAAATACTTTTTTTAATCAAAGCCAGTCAAATGGCTGTGCTAGGTCACTGCTGATGAGCCTCTATTTATCTCCAAAGTACCCAGAGCTGACATTAAAAAAAAAAAAATGCAGTCAGTGAAAGCAAAATTTCCTCAAGGACACAATGATCTGCTCAGTAAAATAGCGATGAAGAGTCTGTCTGCTTTGCTACTTAGTTCTTTTCATCTTCGCTAGAATAACGAGTAGATTCATCCTGTAAAACATAAATGTGCAGCAGTCTGGAAAACATGTCTGATGTCTCAGTCAGAAATGATGAGAAATTGTGTTTTGTTTGTTTCTTTCTTTGTTTCTTTCTTTTTTTTAATACTTAATAATGTACTTCAAAATCTTGAAGTAATTAATTAATTAATTATTTTACTAAAATGGCCTTTTTATTTATGCACATTGACATTTTTTTTCAAAGATAAAAATCAATTTTTAAAGATAAAAAAAACATCCATTCACCCACTAATCCATCTGTACTATTGTCCATCCATCCTTTCATACATCCATCCATCCATCCATTCATATGTCCATTTGTCCATCCATCCACCCATATATTTCTATAGTGCTTATTCTATACAGGGTTGCAGGGAAACTGGAGTCTATCCCAAGATATTTCAGGCCTAAGGCAAGGAACAGTCTGGACATCACAGGAGACACACACACACACACACACACACACACACACACACACACACACACACACACACACACACACACACACACACACACACTACAGAGAATTTAAAGAGACCAGTCTCAAATATTTGCTTGTCCTTCACCTCGTATGATGTGATGCTGAATACAGTGCCTTGCAAAAGTATTCATACCCACTGAACTTTTCCATATTTTGACACGTTAGAACTACAAAGAGAAATGTATTTTATTGGGATTTTACAAAATAGACCGAAAGAAAGTGGCACATCATTGTGAAGTGGAATGAAAATGATAAATGGTGTCCAAATTTTTTTTTTTTACAAATAAATATCTGAAAAGTGTAATGTGCATTTGTATTCAGCCCCCTTTACGCTGATACCCCTAACTAAAATCCGGTGAAACCAACTGCCTTCGCAGACGCTCGCCATCCGATCTGACCGAGTTTGAGCTATTTTGAAAAGAAAAATGGGCAAAAATTTCACTCTCTCTGTTTCACTCTGTGCAAAGCTGGTGGAGACATACACCAAAAGACTTTGCTGTAATTGCAGCGAAAGGCGGTTCTACAAAGTACTGACACAGTGGGGCTGAATACAAATGCACACCACACTTTTCAGATATTTAGCTATTTATTTTCATTTATCATTTTCCTTCCACTTCACAATTATGTGCCACTTTGTGTTGGTCTATCACATACAATCCTAATAAAATACATTTTTGTTTGTGATTGTAACGTGTCAAAATGTGAAAAAGCCCAGTGGGTATGAATAATTTTGCAAGGCACCGTGTTATAACCAAACGCCAAATCGTTCTCCAAAATGTTCCATTTTAGCACAAGAAACTTATTTGGATTGCTAGTTGCTCCTCCCACTGAGAAACATTATCGCTGTAGCAAACGATAGAAGTTTGACGGCTAAAAGAACGACTTCGTTGTATAGAGACGTGAGACTGCAGAGAATCGGATACTAACGAGCGGACTTTAAATGAATAAGTAAAAGAGATTAATAAAATAAAGTTAACAGAACAGAAGTGAGGCTCTGTTCCTCCACTATGATGTTAGCAGGAACAGAAACCAATGGAGCAAAGAGACAATAAAGAGCCTTGTGAGAGACTTTTACGATCAGCGATGAGACAGAGACTAATGTAGATGAAGCTGATAATCAAAGCGAGGATTAATTTCCTGTTGTAAACTCAGAGTTCTTTACAGTTTGCCAGAAGTATTGTTTTACCATTAGTAGATTAGGTTGGAAATGTAAAGATAGGCGTGACATTCTACATTCATTCATTCATTCATTTCCTACCGCTTATCCGAACTTCTCGGGTCACGGGGAGCCTGTGCCTATCTCAGGCTTCAATCGGGCATCGAGGCAGGATACACCCTGGACGGAGTGCCAACCCATCACAGGGCACACACACACTCTCATTCACTCACACACTCACACACTACGGACAATTTATTTTTTTTAGTATTATTATGTTGTTGTTCTAGGGGGCACGATGGCTTAGTGGTTAGCATGTTCGCCTCACACCTCCAGGGTTGGGGGTTCGATTCCCCGTGTACTCCGGTCCAAAGACATGCATGGTAGGTTAATTGGCATCTCTGGAATATTGTCCGTAGTGTGTGAGTGAATGAGAGTGTGTGTGTGCCCTGCGATGGGTTGGCACTCCGTCCAGGGTGTATCCTGCCTTGATGCCCGAACATGCAAACTCCACACACACAAGGCGGAGGCGGGAATCGAACCCCCGACCCTGGAGGTGTGAGGCGAACGTGCTAACCACTAAGCCATCATGCCTCCATTCTCTATACAGTACATTTTAAATCTGATCCACTTTAAAGTCTTTAATGATTAGAAAAATCCACTAGCTAGCCTACCGTCCTGCTCGAAGCACCATGCTAGCAAACACATTTGTATGACATATAAACCTGAAATGTTCGATATGTTTGGGTTTTCCCACTGATCGATTATATTCTATATTAATTATAGTCGTCACCAGAAATCCAGTCACCAATGTCCCTGTGTGTAGTAAGCCAAAGTCTTCGGCAAAGCCCTACCTCCTGTAGACCATACGCCGATTCACATAACGATATCCGATCTCCTTACCTCAGTATCCGCGAGGTAACAACATGGGTCGGAAAGCAAGCACACTCGAACTGGTGGAGAAAACACCTAGCATTTCAAATAATTTTTATGAAGGCTATTTTTAATTTAGTTCAGGCTTGTTGCCTGACACGTCATAAAATAAACCCAGCAACCAAACAACATAAAACTGACAAGGAAATAAAACCAGCCTATTCATCAAAAAGATCACGTTGTACAGGTGGACTTTTCATTTATATTTATAACAGTATAGTTCTTTTTTTGGCTGCTCTGATCCTCTATGTTTGATATCCTGATGGACATTTTCTCAATATTAGAACATCAGGAATGATCAATCCTGTCAAGTAACTGTTTTGTCTTACATCAACACAAGGCATTTTGGAAATTCTGACACAAGACTTTCACAGCCTCGGGCCATTATCGTTCCATAAACATTATTCAGCTTGGTTTTTTATCAGGTGCTAGTAAATCGAGGAGGCTGGCAGCTTCGGCAGGTTAGCATGCATGACAGAATGCAACGAGTCGATACGGGATGTTCCCTGAGAATGTAAATTTATAGCTGTCTTTTTATAAACCTAAAAAAAATTACATTTCTATTGAACTGTTTATAGAGGCTACGTGGTACAAAACACACTGAGACTTTCAATCGATCCGTCTGTTCATCTGTCCATCCATCCATCTCTCTGTCCATCAATCCATCCACCAACAAATCTGTCCATCCGACTGTCTAGCTGTCCATCCATCCATTCATCGATCCACCCATCCATCCATCTATCCATCTCTCTGTCCAACTATCCATCCATCCAACTGTTCATCCATCCATCCACCAATCAATCCATCCATCTCTCTGTCCAACTATCCATCCATCCATCCATCCATCCATCCATCCATCCATCCATCCATCCATCCAACTGTTCATCCGTCCACCAATTGATCCATCCATCCCTTTGTTCATCCATCCATCCATACATCTATCCATTCATCCATCCACCCGCTTGTATGTCCACCTATCTGTCCATACATACATCTATCTATCCATCCATCCATCTGTTTGTATGCCCTCAAATCCATTCATCCATCCATCCATGTACCCATTCTTCCATTTATCGATCCATCTATTCATTTGTATGTTCATCAATTCATCCATCCATCCATCCATCCATCCAATTGTTCATCCATCCTCCAATTGATCCATCCATCCCTTCGTTCGTTCATCCATCCATCCATCCATCCATCCATCCGTATGTCCACCTATCCATACATCCATACATCTATCTATCCATCCATCCATCCATCCATCCATCCATCCATCCACCCGCTTGTATGTCCACCTATCCATACATCCATACATCTATCCATCCATCTATCCATCCATCCATCCATCCATCCATCCATCCATCCATCCATCCATGTACCCATTCTTCCCTTTATCAATCCATCTATCCATTTGTATGTTCATCAATTCATCCATCCATTTCTGTAGTGATTATTCTACACAGGGTTGCAGAGAAACTGTAGTTTATCCCAAGATATTTCAGGCACAAGACAAGGAACACCCTGGAGATTACATGAGACAAACACTACAGAGAATATAGAGAGACCGATCACATACGTTGTCGTCCATGTTTGCGAGACTCATCACCTAATCACATATAAGCAACTGGCTGTAGTTTGTTTTAACTAAGTGCGATGCTTTAAGTCGGAACGTTGCTGGAAAAAAAGGCCCATGTTTCTAACTGATCACTGAAATGTGACCCGATGTCAGCAGTGTGCTTTCACATAATGATCCATGTCCTGTTTAAAGACTTTTGTAGTAATGCAGGCTGTATAAGCAAAACTCTGTCATTTCCATGGAGAGGAAAAGTTTGTTACTTTTATTATCAGTTGTAAAAACCTGCTCTGAGAAGCATACAGCTCATAAATAAAGAAAAATAAAGATTAGGAAGCCCAAATGTCATTAAATCCCTACATATGGGTACAATAATTCTAGATATAAATTTCTGTGTATCGATTTATTAAAGGCTGTTTTTAAATGCAGTAAAAAAAAATGTTCAAAAATCTGAAGATTCAAACTACTACAGTACTTAATGCAGTCATATAATTTCAAACCACTTATTTGAGTTGCTAGTAAATTATCAGCCGTCTCTGAAACCTCACTCGAGAGGGAATTTCATGAGACCTGGCTGAAAAACATTCCCTAAATGAAAGGAACCTGTTCTACTTTGCTGTAAATGCCACCGTTTTATGAGATCCATATGGACACCATAAAAAGATGGTTATATACGTGTGCCAGACTATTGAAGCGATGAAGTAAATGTCCTTGAAATGTGTTGGAGTAGTGTGGGTTATGTGGAAGCCCATTTTGCTCATTCTGCAAGCGAATCGTAAAAATTTCGATTTGACGATATTTAAACCTCCGTTACGTGCTTTGAAGTCCGCTACTTTCGCACTCGAAGGGCTGCATTTAGTTTCGTTCGAGACGTTATCTATCGACGCGTATCGACTTTAACCAGAGATATTTTTTTTAACGTTTAAAGCATTACCAAAAACCCGAAGAAGTCGAGAGCAATGGCTTCTGGATGAGCTGGGGGGGAAAAAAGCGCCTGAGAGTAAATGTTTCTATCAAAACGTTTTGCAAAAAAAATCGATGGTGGCGCTTGAAAATTGCCCATGAAGCGTCTGCGATGGCGCATCCATTCAGCCCGAGGCCTGGTGCTTTTGTGTATTGGTGAAGTATATTAGAGCTACAAGAAAAACACAAGACGATTCTCAGGTTCGACGTTCTATCAGGCGTCTCGCTTGGCTTCCAATGTAATTATAGATACGTAAACGTCTTAGCACCGCTCGCGCTTTTAAGTGCTTTTCCTAATTCACTTCAAAACAAAGATCGTTCTCATGTTGCCGGGTTACGTAGGTAAGAGACGTGTTTAAAAAAAATATAGACGGAGAGACAAATAAAATGTTTTGGTAAGATGATGGCTGTATGCGCAAGAAATCGCATTTACGGCACGCGATCTCGAATAGGCGACTCGTGGATGTGAGTAAATTCAGAATGCACGCGTTACGAGTGAAAAAAATGGACTTCATATTCGGTCATGGCAGAAGAAGAAGAAAAACGAAGCAGCCAGGCCTCTCATGCTGAGAACAAGCTGTTCATCGGGAAGGGTGTGAGATTTTCTGTTGATGTAGCCAGAGTTTGGCTTGAGGTTAAGGCTTTATTTACCAAAGAGTGAAAGACAAAGAGAGAGCGAGTGAGGAGAGAAATCAATGGCTCTCCGGTGCTGGAGGACTGTGAAGATCAATGGACACTCAAAAAAAAAAACTTCTGAAGAAGAAAAAAAAAAACAACAACATTGATTGCTCTACTGAAGAAGAAAGAAAACCACAAAACACACCTGTGTAGATGGGAAATTTACTCAACCCTTCAAGTGCTGTGTTTTTCAAGGGTTGCCATTATGGCTTTGCCTTTTTCCTGTTAAAAACAAAAAACAAAAAATCCTTCCTTCAGGATGTTTACTGAACTCGTTTACGAGCTCGAAAAGATCCATGAAACATAATCAATCAGCTAAGACGTAAAGGGTTCGGTTTGTACTGATGAGGCTACGAGATTAACGCAGCTAACAAGTAAAGCACTATTCGGACGGGACTAGTTTTACCTGGGGATGTGGAGTAATGCGATTTTACCTCAGGACATCTGTAATATTAATTGGCCAATTCGCACGGGACAAGACATCTCAGTAAAACTAGCAGAAGTGGGAGGGGTAACTCGCTTTACACACCACAGTAACCTCCTTGTCGTCATGTGCGTATGACGTTGCTTCCTGTTTCAAGCGCCTCCATGCTTGAAAAACGTGCCAAAAACTACTTTTAAACAGGAAATGACGGAATTTTACCGTACATATTTACATCGGGTCTATTCAGACGGGATCAGTATCACCTGAGGTAATTTTTCCGGACCTTATTACAGAAGTTAAAAGTCGGCGTAATCTTTACTGACATTGTCCGTAATGATTACCGAGATGGCGCATTCGGACGGGACTAAAATCACAGAGAAGCTCTGGTAATAATTACTTTACCCCCCACGTCCCCACGTAGAACTAATCCCGTTCCGAATAGTGCTAATGTCAGTAAAGATTACGGCGACTTTTACCTTCTGCAAAAAGGTCTGGAAAAATTACCTCAGGTAATACTAATCCCGTCCGAAAAGACCCGCTGTAAGTATGTACGGTAAAATTCCGTCATTTCCTGTTTAAAAGTAGTTTTTGGCACGTTTGGCAAGCATGGAGGCGCTTGAAACAGGAAGCAACGTCATACGCACATGATGACAAGGAGGTTACTGTGGTGTGTAAAGCGAGTTACCCCTCCCACTTCTGCTAGTTTTACTGAGATGTCTTGTCCCGTGCGAATTGTCCAATTAATATTACAGATGTCCTGAGGTAAAATTGCATTACTCCACGTCCCCAGGTAGAACTAGTCCTGTCCGAATAGTGCTATTGTCCGTAATGATTACCGAGATGGCACATTCGGACGGGATTAAAATCACAGAGAAGCTCTGGTAATTATTACTTTACCCCCACGTCCCCAGGTAAAACTAATCCCGTCCGAATAGTGCTTATGACTGGTCATTTTCAGCTGTCATTACTGATGCACCTCAGAACCTAAAGGAACACATATTAAAGGTACTGTACTATTAACATATAATTAGCTAGTTAGCTGCATTAATACAGATTCGGGGATGTGATGATGAAGTGCATTAACACGTCATTGGCGAACATCTTTCTGTTAAGCTGTGGTGTTTTGTCTTGTATCATGAAGGATTATTCTGGTTCTTGTCTACATGGAGTAAACAGAGGAGTTACATAACAGATTTGCACCAGATTTAAACAATCTGGAACCTCTGAGCCCCTGAAATGGCTAATAATACACATAACATTCCCTTTGTTAATACCGACAGAACTGATCAACTGGCTCTGTATTGTATATATACAGTACTATAAAGTTGACTTTTTTTAATGCTAGTTTGTTTGTTAGAAAGTTTTCAAAGTCCATTCCTGTATTTAATACAAAAACAACAGAACCAAGCATTAAAACTCTATCAGTTTCGTAACACTGACTCTGTGCAGGAGGTAGATGGAGTGATGTCACTCATTTCTTAGACAGATGACAAAACATCCCATTATGCTAGGGATTGCCTTCATAGGTCATTAGGCAAGGTGGTTATCAGACAGGACCAGTCAACCCTGCTATGAGAAATGGAGTCATGCATACTTGCTTTCTCTCTGTCTCCTTGTCTCTACATTGTCTCATTTTGCCACAGTATGGGTTCACCTTTGCTGCTATTCTCTTTGTTTACTATTCCTTCGACTGCTTCTTTATTCCATCTCTATTTTCTACCTCTGAGAATTTGAGCAGGGTTTTTGTCTCTTTCATTTAACAAGGGAGGAACTTGATGAGGTTTAGGATGAGATCAGGATGTTTGACTGAAGGAGGTGTGTCTCTGGGTCAGTCTCAGTGAAGGAGGCGTGGCCTCGGTATCTATACGTCTCAGTGAAGGAGGCGTGGCCTCGGTATCTATCCGTCTAAGTGAAGAAGGCGTGGCCTCTGTATCTAACCGTCTCAGTGTAGGAGGCGTGGCCTCGGTATCTATCCGTCTAAGTGAAGAAGGTGTGGCCTCGGTACCTAACCGTCTCAGTGTAGGAGGCGTGGCCTCGGTATCTATCCATCTCAGAGATGAAGGCGTGGCCTCGGTATCTATCCGTCTCAGTGAAGAAGGCGTGGCATTTCTCTGTATTAGAAGACACTTTTCTTGTCACCCAAATTTAAAAACTTTGAGGAAATTAACAAATTAACATTCCTTAATAACTTGTTTTAAAACATTTTACGACTGTAGATTCCTTCATGCTTTCAAAAAAAAAAATAATAATCACTCACACACTACAGACAATTTTCCAGAGATGCCAATCAACCTACCATGCATGTTTTTGGACCGAGGGAGGAAACCGGAGTACCCGGAGGAAACCATCGAGGCACGGGGAGAATAGTAATAGGAAGTTTTTGGGAAAAGTGCAGATGTTTTACTTCATAGCATCAAACAGAACTTCTGAATCTGTATGTTTTATAGCTTTGTATCATAACGATCATTAAACTGGCCAAGTCACGTCCTGTTAGTTTAAACTGCTGCTGCGTTTAAGATTTTTCTATCAATCCATCTGATATTTCTTATCCTATAAATGAGCCCAAATTCTATAATGTAAATCTGATTTCCTCCGAATCGTTTAGTAATATTAGTGATTTTTCTTTCATCACCGAGGTACTTCCTCTTCTTCTCATTCTTCAGGTTCCACTTAATCTCATTTTAAATATACTAGTGCATTCTTGATTTCATCATATCTTTCCTTTTTATTACAATTTTCTCTGATTAATTATTTTAATTTGTCTTGTCTGGGTCTCTCTTTTGCTCTCTTAAATCCCAGCTTAGCTATCGTGTGAAACTAAACGGAAAATTTCAGAGTCGTTCTAGATAGAAACAGAAGGACGCTTAGCTGTGATAAAGCACGGCGGAACGTAAATCTGAAGTTTCTCCCCGCTGTGAGTCCTCAGCGTCTGCATTAAGAGACAAACAATAGCGAGCTAGTCTTGTGCAGAAGCCTCAGCGTGAATCCCTGTGTACTGGTGGGTGGCAGGACGAGACGATGGTGCCATACAGATGCTATTAAACAAGGAAGAAGAGGACTTAAAGTCCAACACGAACCATCAGCATGGCTCACTGACTTCCTGTTTACGGCCATGTTTACACCGCTGGTGTGGATCTGAGCTGGCTGCTCGTTAGGCTTCCTAAGACTCTTTTTATTCTTTTCTAACTCAGGCTGTCTTTCTTCCTCTTGTTTTGCTTCATTTCTTGTCGGGGGCTTTGGACTAACCCTACACCCCCGAGAGACATTTCTCAAAGGATTCCTCTTTGGGTTTTAACAAGGACCCCTGGCTGGGCATCACATCTTTTAAAAAACACTCCTATTTTTCAATCACTGTATCTGTATCTCCATGTTTGCCCCTTGTTATACAACAAAGCGTTTTCGACTTGCGGCCTCCCGGGACGAGATTAGACCCGTAGGGATGTACGAGCTAGAACAACATGTACTTAAAGTTAAAATTTGCAGAGAAAACATGAAAGAAGCGTAGCAGTGAATCCTAGTTTGTATTGTATACGTTTGATTCTGTGGAATTGTAATTAGGCTACGAAGCTAATGTAGCTAAGAATCTTGCTCAGAAAGACATTTTAAAGCTAAGCGATGTTGACACTATTCATGGAATTGCAGGGAAACGTATCGATGTTGAACATCCAAAAAAAACGATCGTCATCGTCACATCCAGTTGACTTCATGTCAAAAAAAAAAGTCTGGTTTGAGTCAGATTTAGAGAAATGACTTTGGGTGAAACAGACTTCCATTAGCTACATTAGCATGAGAGCAGCGGTGCAAAGAATAAATAAAAGGACGCCAATATGTTTTGGCTACTCAAATTAATGTAAAATAGTTTGACAAATGAACACTGCGGAGGTGCCAAAATTGATAACAAGAAAACTGTATCATGAGCCAGACAGGAAAAACGATGACTACAGTAATTCATTCATTCATTCTCTACCGCTTATCCAAACTTCTCGGGTCACGGGAAGCCTGTGCCTATCTCAGGCGTCATCGGGCATCGAGGCAGGATACACTCTGGACGGAGTGCCAACCCATCACAGGGCACATGACTACAGTAATGATTAGCAAATATCAGTAGATAAAATTTATAGCTACAGTATTTAAAGAGGTGAGGTGTCTGGTTTAGCTGCTATGTAATAATTAGCAACCTTTCCTTTTTTATTGACAAAAGAGTCTACAGTCTCACCTTCCTTTTTTCCGTTGCCTCACAAGACAAGGTTTGTGAGATCACAGGTCAAAGTTCACCTAGACAGATGCAGACAAAAAAACGCAACCTTTCCACCTTTACCATGTCCCTTCCCCTTAAGAAATTTTGACAGGTTGGTAGTTATTAGTAAAACTCTGAATTATGAATTCATTTCAAGTTAAAGTAAGAGAGAGAGAGAGAGAGAGAGAGAGACACAGAGAGAGAGAGAGAGAGAGAGAGAGAGAGAGATTTTCAACACAAACCTTTTTTTTTTCTTCTTCAAATAAACAGTATAAGAAAGCAAGTCCATATTTGTACACTAAAGACACCAGACCTTTCCCAAAGCATCTTATTGCATCTCTCTCTCTCTCTCTCTCTCTCTCTCTCTCTCTCTCTCTCTCTCTCTCTCTCTCTCTCTCACACACTCTCTCTCTATTTCAAATCTACCCCTTTAACATCCAACGTAGAAGACAGATAGATCATTTTATTAATCCCAGAGGGAATTCACATTTCTCGCTAAAAATGAACCTATGATCAGACCGGAGTTCTTATAAAGCCGTGTGAGTAAATAAAGAACAAAACCAATCTTAATCCAAAGCACAGAGTCTGTAAGAGTCTTTCAGTAGCGCAGTGATGCAGAGTTTTCAGATTCCTGGAGTGCAGAACTTTACAAATCTGAGCACTTATTTATTTACTTTATTTATCCGTGCGGCTTCAAGAAAACCTCAAACCTCCGCCTTAATGCCTCAGCAAATCCTGCCTCATCTTTATGCTTCAGAAAACTAGCGGTTTCCCTGCCGGAATGTAATTTTCTGCAATCTTAGACGCTCATGTTGATCGCCACACTGACAGAGCTGGAATGTAAAGTGTGTGAGCGCTGGCACCGAATAATGATACGGCACGGGAGACACGTGGAAGCGAGACGAGTCAACACACTGATGAAACACTCAGAGGGTGTAAACCGCCTCCATCTTTTCAGGCCTCGCTGAGCTTTCTGCTCATGCTGTGGAGACGCTAGGAACATGTGCTATGTGTGATGTCTAAACAGTGTTTTTCTTTTCTTAAAGCAATCCCAATTCAAAGATGTTGTTCAATGTAATGCCTCGCGTGCCAAGTATTGCGCAAAAATGTGCAACAATCCACCAAATATTCATCACGAGAACGATCAAAACACGACAATGACGAGCTAAGTGCACAACATTTATCCGTAGCTTAGAAATGTAGCTAAACATTAAAGCTAGTGCATTTTTTTTAAATGCACATGTTGAAATGCACTGAGGTAAATGTCAGCCTGTAGCTAAGCTAGTTAGCTAAATCGTTAGCTCAACCAACATCCTACATAACATGTGTAATAAAGTTAGATAAAGTCTTGTTGCGAACATCTAGTAGCTAACACTGCAGATAAACGTGGAAAGAAAAATACATAAGAATTAGATTTCTACCTACAAAGGCAGATAAAGAAGACATTCGTAGGAACTAACTAGCATTGACAGATAGCTTTTCAAAGTGAACGAGGGAAAGAAATGTTAGCATAATGATTTACTACATTTTAAAATGTTATCGTAGCAAAGTAGTCTATCGTGATAAGACTAAACTGAAAGATTTGTACATACTGTATCTTCTTAGCAAGAGGCTAATTTTAACAGCTTGCATTTCAACATATAAATAAGACCCAGACATTACATTAGCATGTTCTAACTAACCTTTCAACATGTAGAAAGGAAAGATATTTTAGCATAATGATTAATTACATATTAACTGCACATACATGTAGAAAGAAAAAATGCTAGCATAACAAATCAATCTATACTTTACACTGTTGTCAGGATGAAGAAAAAGGAACATTAACACAAATTGTCTTAGCAAGAGGATCGTTTTAACGGATATCAATATTTACTTGGGAATGAAATATTCATTCATTCATTTATTTTCTACCGCTTATCCGAACTTCTCGGGTCACGGGGAGCCTGTGCCTATCTCAGGCGTCATCGGGCATCGAGGCAGGATACACCCTGGACGGAGTGCCAACCCATCGCAGGGCACACACACACTCTCATTCACTCACACACACACACACAACGGACAATTTTCCAGAGATGCCAATCAACCTACCATGCATGTCTTTGGACCGGGGGAGGAAACCGGAATACCCGGAGGAAACCCCCGAGGCACGGGGAGAACATGCAAACTCCACACACACAAGGCGGAGGCGGGAATCGAACCCCCAACCCTGGAGGTGTGAGGCGAACGTGCTAACCACTAAGCCACCGTGGAAAGAAATATTAGCATTATAATTAGTTGCAGGTTAAACTGACCACACTAGAAAAGTAAAAGTAAAACAAACGTATAGTTTACCTCACTGTACTACCAAATAAGAAAGTAATAAAATAAATGAGCTGATTACCAATATGCTCTAAGGTAACAGAAACACACCGCACTCCAACACACACAGAAAAAATACATTATTATTATTATTAAAAGAGCTGTATTAAACATAGATTGAAAATACACTGCTTTGGCTTAAAGCTAATATATTTTTGTCTACAGGTTGGAGTTATAGCTTGTTGCTAAGATACTCGACTCATTTGCTAGATTAATGACTAAACAAAGGGTTAAATGTACCAGACTGAACTCTGATAACTCTGATAATGAGCTGAATCAGGCCAAAGAACACTTGTATGTGTGTGATAAGCAGGCGTTACAGTAGTATATTTATGTGCATGTGTGTGGGATGCTTAAGAACCCACGCCGGGGAAACATTGGTTTTATTTATTTTTTTTCCATTGAGCCTCTGTACCAGCAGTAGGCCATCACAGCACAGTCATAATCACATCACGAAGACACACACTAATCACCTCCAAAGCCTCCTTATGACAAGAGCCGGCGAATGGGGTGGCTAATATATGCTAAGCTGCTTAGTGTGGGTCTTGTACCCAACCCTGAAGCCTCTGCTACAGTCATAAATACATTTAAAGGGGGAGAAAAGGGTTCTCTGGATGGTCTTCTGTGTAAAGCTCTTAGCATTTCGATGCTGAAGATGGATGGTATTTGAATAAAAAAAAATTAAATTAACAAGATTTAACTTGTATTATGAGGTGTGTCCTGAAGGCTAGTTTATGATAGCAAGGTTCTAACTGAAAGTAAAATTTCATGTCATGTAACTCTAGAACATGCTGTTAGTATTGACCATACATCAAAAAGAAAAGTCGCTATGATTTGACTAAGCTAGTCTATTTATCCCAGAATTCCCAGATTCTGTTTTACCCCTATTGGCCCCTATGTTTCCTCAGCTTGATGTTCTCAGGACCCTAAGACATGGATTGAGTTGCGTTCTAGCTGATCATATTGGTAGTGGGTCTGAAACATGGAACATAGGAGATGATTTTTGTAGGACAAAAGTCATGAGAATATAGGATCTTCTGAACAGAGTGGTCAAGAGAACCTGAGGGTCATGTGAACAAAGACCTTGGACCATTAAGCATTCCTCGGATGTCCGCTTGGTAGAACATTGAGACAACAAGAAAGAGCTTCATTAAGCTCAAGTAAGCTAAAATATTTAATGATCCACTAAACCTTTGGTTCACCGTTGAAACACTAATAGTGTGGAAACAAAGAACCGTAGAATTATAGGACCCCATGGGAACAGAGAGATCTATGTTTCAGGGCTACCTATTTCCAAGGCCCTATGTTCCTCCGAAGCCCTCAAAAATCAACAGGGTCCTGGGAATATGGGGCAATATGGAACCCTGGTGAAGGACAGGGTTTTTCGGGTTGTCTCTTTGGGCAAACTACAGCAGTGTGTTCCCTTATAAGAAATGGTTCTCATTAGAATACTTTCTGTAATGCCCCTTTTCCACCGAGGCAGTTCGAGTGCTGGTTCGGAGCCAGAGCCTAATTTACTACCAGTTCTTTCTGTTTCGACAGCCAAAGCACCGGCTCCGAACCAGGAAAAGTGGTTTTTAAGTAGCACCAAAACGTTGCTGGTCTAGACTTAAGAACCGCTTGCGTTAGGGGCTGTGGGCGGGGCTATGGGCGGGGCTACTGTTAACTTACCTTAAGTATACTAATGTTTATTACACTTTTACTTTACCGTGATATGATACATTATCAGCACACATGATAGTAGGTAGCTACATGCTAAGGCTAAATGTTTTTCTGTGTTAACGATAAAATAACGTTATGTACTTTATCGATTACAACCTCCGTTTATACAGATTACACGGAGCTGCACGTACACGTTTTATTCGCCGCGTTTGGATGCCGATGTAGGTTCGCAAAGCCATGAACATTAACAGTAAAGCAACATCCGCCATTGTTGTTGTGTTTGTGTTTGTCGCTGCTGCGCTAACGTCGCTGGGACACGTGATACGTATACAGTGACGTCACACTCGGCGCTGTGATGCTCTCTAGCCGGTGGAAAGGCAAACCGGTTCTTAGAAGGTTCGCCAGTGGAACCAACTTTGAACCAGCACTAGCGCTCGCTCTCAACCAGCACCTGGTTGTTTCCGCTGGAAAAGAGGCATAAGGAGAAGTCGTGGCTTAATTGTTAGAGAGTCTGACTCCTAACCCTAAGGTTGTGAGTTCGGGCCGGCAATACCACGACTGAGGTGCCCTTGAGCAAGGCACCGAATCCCCCAACTGCTCCCCAAGCGCCGCAGCATAAATGCCTGCCCACTGCTCCGGGTGTGTGTTTACTGCTGTGTGTGTGAACTTTGGATGGGTTAAATGCAGTGAACAAATTCGGAGTATGGGTCGCCATACTTAGCCGTATATCACGCTACTTTCAAGCTAAGATCCTATTTTTTGAGTCATCAAAGCAAAGGTCCTTGGAACTCTTGGATATAGGAATTAGGCCACACAGAATTAAAATACTGAAGCATAGCAACCATTTCCTAGACAACATTATTCTACAAAAATTGTTTCTGGGAATATTGTACTTCAGATGCAAAGGAACTTCGAATATAGGATCTTGGGGAACATTGAAGCTAAGATAATCAAAAGCCATCACAAAAAAGGGTCACTAAATGTTGGACCCCAGAGAGTTTTCCAGTTGTCCCACTAGGGGGACCCTTTAAGGCTGTTTGTTGTGTGTTTTCTTATCAGAAAGGTTTCAACATTGGGGACTGAAACATAGAATTTTGGAGATGTTTTTCCTAATTGATTTGAATATACTGTAAGAATCATGGCATAGGTCTCTGGAAGTATAGGATCCTGGAACCATGTGGTAATGGGAATATATGATGTAGGGGCCAAGGGAATTGAACAGAATTTTTCCTTCTTTTCAGAATGCAATATCCCCAACTTTTCAAATGAACCCTTAGAGAAAACATATTCATTGGTGTCCGGAATCAAAGGACCTTGGAACTCTCGAGGGTTCATCATGGGATTAGAACATGCGAACATGCAGCATGACAAAACAGAAAAGGAGTGGACTTACGCTGACGAGCATCTGTGGAAAGGGACCTCGGGAGTTCTCCGGCACGTTGATTGGTGGAATGACCCAGTCTCGCTTCTGCCTCTGCAACTCGCTGGAGCTCGAGTTCTGCCTTGACGGGAACCTGATAACGACTTCCTGCGTCCTCGTGTCCTCCTGTCCTCTTGCCATGTAATTACCTGTCATTTCCTGTAAAATAAAACGGCAGGAGATGCACGGATGAATAACATGAGGAGGTCAGCGGGGGAAAGTGTGTGATAAACCTCTCTCTGTACCGAGCAGATGGACGCAGTTTCTCTTCCTCATCCTGTCGTTTAAAAGCTGTAAACATCACTATAGCCGTATTCGAAATTTATACTCCTGCCATCGTCGGCCAGGGATGCCGCGAAGGCAGAGGCAGAAAGCTGTCAGCTATGGCTTCTTGTTTTTCTCTTGTTGTTCTAAATGAAGTGCTGTTTGCAAACTTGTCAGAATGTTTGATGAACTGATGAACTTTAAGAACTGTTTTGTATATTTTAAACCCTTGCTTTCTTTTTCTTTTCCAAACTGAGATATATAATGTGTATGCTGCATGCTAAAAATAAATCAGTATTTTTTCTGGACTCTGCCATTAGCTTTTGTTCAGCCAGCCAGCTCAAATCCAATTTTGTCCAATAACAGCTAAATGGGTTATAACTTGTCATTGAAATGTCCCATTTTCAATAAAGTCTGTGGGACATTTTCATCCTGTTCAATGCTTTTAAACGCCAATTAACTGTACAGTTGTAAATTCACTGTATAATCACCTTTACAGTCAATTTGCTACTATGATTCTATTAAATCTTTAAAAAAAAAAGTGCTTGGACCCCGACAATCGCTGCAATATAGAGAACATTCAGAAGGAACTAATAATGAACTGATATTCATTTTTTTTCAGGAAGCTTCATGGACAATCTGGTTGAGAACTGACGTGTACAGAATGACAGCGTTCATACTTCAGTGGGCGTGGACATTTCAGTACAGGCCACGCCCATTTCTCCATTCTGAGTTTAGAGAGCGGCATCGAATTAAGCTCCAAATTTGTACATAAGCATCAGTTAGTGTAAAATCTAATTGCATTGTAGATGGACATTGACACTAAAGTGGCTATTATTATTTATTTTTTTTAAATTGTTAATTTTATATTTTTCCATTATCTCCATTTTAGCCAGAGGGTTAAAATGAAAAAAATGGTTAAAATGCAAAATTGGTTTCATGTGTGTCATGTACACATTATTGTGTGTGTGTGTGTGTGTGTGTGTGTGTGTGTGTGTGTGTGTGTGTGTGTGTGTGTGTGTGTGTGTGTGTGTGTGTGTGTGTATGTGTGTGTGTGTGTGTGTGTTCTCTTTTTGGATGTTTTCTAGATGAAAATTCATTGTCTGTTGTTTCCTCTGGTACCAGTATAAAAGAAGAAGAAGAAGAAGAAGAAGAAGAAGAAGAAGAAGAAGAAGAAGAAGAAAGGGAAGAAGGGACAAAACTAGAAGTACAAAGAAAGAGAAAT
>NC_062540.1:19815709-19820709 GCF_022655615.1 Tachysurus fulvidraco
CCTCGTGCTATCGATCTCAATTAGCCGCTAATATGGCGGAAATGATCGTGAAGCACCGAGTCATCTGCCTCTTTATCCCGACACAGAATGAGGCAGGAAAGAGAGTGGCATTCAGCACGACCAGAGGAGACGGGAATAGAAAAATCGATTCGAGTGAAACTCGAGGCAGGTTAGCTGTAAGGAATCGCTCACTGTCACACAGAATATCTTCTTATATCAAAGGTAAAGCGAGGCGCAATGCAACCTGCTTCATACATCTGAGTCAGGAGGCAGTAAAAAGCCGTACACGCGTACAGAAGAGATTCGGATCTAACTCGAGTCTCGATGGTTGTGAAAGGGGCGGAGCTATAAGACGACTTAACTGTGGAGGCGACACAGTCGACATGAGATAATGAGATAATCCCAGAAAAATGAGACAAACTGAGCCTGAATATCTGGTGAGAGGGATGTTTGTTTTTATTACAACGTGATTAGCAAAAAATTCACTTCTTTAAAAGTGGAGTTTGTTTCTTTCTTTCTTTCTTTCTTTCTTTCTTTCTTTCTTTCTTTCTTTCTTTCTTTCTTTCTTTCTTTCTTTCTTCTTTTTATTTCTTTATTTATTTATTTATTTATTTGTTTCTTTATTTATGGGTTATATATTATTTATTTACTTTAATTATAAATGTATTTCTTTATTTATTTATTTATTATTTATTTATTTTTTTATAAATTAATTTATTTCTTTCTTATTTATTTATGCATGCTTTTTATTTCTTTATTTATTTATTTCTTTCTTTCTTTATTTTCTTTATTTCTCTTTCTTTCTTCTTTTTCTCACTTTCTTTCTTTCTTTCTTTCTTCTTCTTTATGCCGCTTTTTTCTTCTTTCTTCTTTTTTCTCACTTTCTTTCTTTCTTTCTTTCTTTCTTTCTTTCTTTCTTTCTTTCTTTCTTTCCTTCTTTCTTTCTTTTTTCTCACTTTCTTTCTTTCTTTCTTTCCTTCTTTCTTTCTTTCTTTCTTTCTTTCTTTCTTTCTTTCTTTCTGCCTGCTTTTTCTTTCTTTTTTTCTGCCTGCTTTTTCTTTCTTTCTTTCACTCTTTCTTTCTAAACTATTGAAATAAATCTCAATGCATTCCAGCATTAAGATGAATAATAAACACATTAAATCTAATGATTATTAATAAGAACATTATTACATTCGTGGCTAATCCAAGGTTAATCCAAGATCATACAATTCTGTAATCCCAAATGTAATTATCTTGGATTGAATAATTCCATAAACATTAATTGCAGAAGTTAATAAACCGTGAATGTAATAATCCACCAAATGAATGACACCAAAATGTAAGATTTTTGTGTCCATAGTTATTATTAGAGATTACATTTTGTTCCCAAGTCACAATTCATTTAAACTAATTAAAGAAAATGATCATTAAACAATCCCATAATAATCTCCCTGCTCTCTCTCACCTTTACCTGTCAGTCGTTACAGTTTGTAAACTTAACATCATGTTCCTCAATTTCCTCATTCTGAGATCTACATAAGTGAACTCACGATCTCGAGGAGAGAGAGCGAGATCGAGAGAGAGATCGAGAGTCAGAGGAGAGGGAGAGAGAGAGAGAGAGCGAGGAGAGAGATCTCTGAGAAGAGAGCAGCTCTCTATCATCTATCTTAGAACAATCTTCTTATCATATCTCTCTATTCTATCTCTCTCTACATCTCTTATATTCTGATAGTATTCTCTCTCTATCTCTGCTCTCTAACTATCTCCCTATCTCTCTCTTCTCTCTCTCCCTCTCTCTTTCTCTTCTCTCACTCTCTCTTTCCCTCTCTCTCCCTCTCTTCTCTCTCTCCCTCTCTCTTTCTCTTCTCTCACTCTCTCTCTTCTCTCTCTCCCTCCCTCTTTTTCTTCTCTCCCTCTCTCTCGTCTCTTGCTCTCTCTCATCTCTCTCTCTCTCTTTTCTCTCTCTCTCTCCTTCTTGCTCTCTCTCTCTCTCTCTCTCTCTCTCTCTCTCTCTCTCTCTCTCTCTCTCTCCCTCTCCCTCAGTGCTAAATACAACTTTTACTCTTTCTCTCAGCTGTGGCGACATTTGTCTCGTTTTTCATAGATTATCTGCTCCAGACGTTTTTCTTCTCATTGCCATGGAGAGTCTCATATCTCCCTTTAATGCTTCTCTTAATGTTTAGTCAATAAAAAAAGCACTTTATTCTTTAATTATTTATTCTTTCCCTTTGACCTTACCAAGAAGTCAAACTTTCTCTCTAAGTGTCTCAGCAGCCTTCACATCCAAAAATAATCATCTATAATCTATATCTATCTATCTATCTATCTATCTATCTATCTATCTATCTATCTATCTATCTATATCTATCTATCTATCTACAGTATATCTATCTATCTATCTATCTATCTATCTATCTATCTATCTATCTATCTATCTATAGTATATCTATCTATCTATCTATCTATCTATCTATCTATCTATCTATCTATCTATCTATCTATCTATCTATCTATCTATCTATCTATCTATCTATCTATCTATCTATCTATCTATCTATCTATCTATCTATCTATCTATCTATCTATCTATCTATCTATCTATCTATCTATCTACAGTAGATCTATCTATCTATCTATCTATCTATCTATCTATCTATCTATCTATCTATCTATCTATCTACAGTAGATCTATCTATCTATCTATCTATCTATCTATCTATCTATCTATCTATCTATCTATCTATCTATCTATCTATCCACACATTCATTCATTTATCTATTCTATTCATTCATTCATTCATTCATTCATCCAGGGGCGGTACTAGGATGTCATCTTTAGGGGTTTTGGCCCACAGTGAGAATTTAAAACAAGAAGAGTTCTATATTATATATTATATGACAACTCTGGTAATAAGAATATTGACATTTCACTGCTTTTGGTTGCCGTCTTTGCGTCTTTCCGCCGATTAACGTCATAGATAAACGCCTCCAGCTCTGACTGCGCGTGCACGCTGCGCGTACCTGTGCTTCTCCGTTCTAATAACGCAGACAGCTGATGACGCAATATTGAAAGACTACAACGCACGCGCGTAAAAGCAAAGTAAAAAAAATCGCTCTTGGATCAAACTGATAAATAATTTTCTTTCCCATCGACGACATGTCCTGCATTTTAACGTCATTTTTATTGTTTATTTATGAAAGTAAAATTATAGTTTTAGGGTGGCTGAGATCACAGACAGGGGGCGCTGGAGCCACCCTAAAAAAGGCCTAGAACCACGCCTGCATTCATTCATTCATTCAATCATTCACACACTCATTCACACACTCATTCAAACATTTATTCACACATTCATCTACACACTCACCTACACACTCATCTACACATTCACCTACACACTCATTCACACCTAGGGGAAAGTCACCAGTATATAATATCATTTCACTAGTCGTTAGTGAGCAGCATTATAGTTTATTTATAGTTTATATAGCATAGAGATAAATCTCTCTCTCTCTCTCTCTCTCTCTCTCTCTCTCTCTCTCTCTCTCTCTCTTTCCACACCAGGCATTAGAACTGAACGGTATTAATACGAGAGTTGCCCAAGAACCTGATGGTCACTCTGACTGACTGAGCTTCAGAGATCCTGTGTGGAGATGGAAAAAAAAAAAGAAGCTCCTCCTCAGGCTGTGAGGAAGAAGATTCTCTGGTCTGATGAAACCAAGATTGTACTGTTTGGCCTATATTCTAAACGTTATTTCTGGAGGAAACCAAGCACAGCTCTTCACCTGCCCAGTAGAACTCCAACAGTGAAGCATGGTGGTGGCAGCAGAGACTGGGAGACTGGTCAGGGTTCAGGGAAAGCTGCATGGAGTAAAGTACAGTTGTCCAACACAACAACGACCCTGAGCACACAGCTCAGACAACATGGGGGTGGCTTAGGGACCACTCTGTCAGTCCTGGCTTGAACCCTCTGAATAGACCCGAGGCTGTAATTGCTGCCAAAGTTGTTTCAAAGAAGTTCTGAGTAAAGAGTCTGAATTGTACAGAAATGTACTGAGTGTAGATTATAGAGCGATTATTGTATCGGGCTGAAACACAACAATGTTGATAAAAGGGCTTTAAATACTTTCTGAATTCACTGTATATATTTTATACTATTTTAGTTTCTCTACCAAACTCACACGCAGGTCAAAACATGATGTACTGTAGCAGTGGAGCTGAAAATGTCAAAAACTTAGAAGTGAGATTATAATATCCCTCACACACACACACACACACACACACACACACACACACACACACACACACACACACACACACAACTTTTCTATGGAGACAAACAGTGATTGATGCTAGATATATGTAATATTTTGGAAGCAGGTTTAAAAGTGATAGTCATAGACTATCATACTGTAGACAGTCAAACACACACAAACACACACACACACACACACACACACACACACACACACACACACACACACACACACACACACATAAATACACACACTCACCTGTAACTCAAACACACACAAAAAACTGTACTGTAACTCAAATACACACACAAACCTGTAACTCAAACACTCACCTGTAACTCAAAAACACACACACACCTGTAACTCAAACACACACTCACACACACACACACACACACACACACACACACACACACAAACACACACACACACACCTGTAACTCAAACACACACACTCACCTGTAACTCAAACACACACAAACCTGTAACTCAAACACACACAAACCTGTAACTCAAACACACACAAACCTGTAACTCTAACACACACAAACCTGTAACTCTAACACACACTCACCTGTAACTCAAACACACACAAACCTGTAACTCAAACACACACACAAACCTGTAACTCTAACACACACACTCACCTGTAACTCAAACACACACAAACTTGTAACTCTAACATACACACAAACCTGTAACTCTAACACACACACTCACCTGTAACTCAAACACACACAAACCTGTAACTCTAACACACACAC
>NC_062540.1:19828209-19850709 GCF_022655615.1 Tachysurus fulvidraco
CTTTCTTTTCTTTCTTTCTTTCTTTCTTTCTTAATTTTTTCCTCCTATACAACCTTCTTCACGTTTCCCATTTTCTATATTATCCTTAATTCCATCATTTTTTCTTTATTTTTTTCTTTCTTTCTTTTTCCTTTCTTCTACCATTCATTTCTTCCTTCAATCTATAAAAGTGTTTCTTTGTATCACCCCCTTCCTTCACACTTATCTTTTCTGCATCCCTTTCTTTTATGTTGCTCACTTACTTCCTTCCTTATTTTCAACACTTTATACTTTTCCCCCCAATATTTCTGTAATTAGAGTTAGCTTTTTTATTTTTTTTCCCGTTTGCTTCTATCCATTTATCATTCATATAGTTTTTGCTGCTTTTATTTCTCTCACCTTTTTCATTCCCTCTCTTTCACTAACCCCACCCTCTATCCTTTCTACTCTATTCCTCTATCAATTCCCTTTCAGATAATTCTTTTTATCTCTCTTTCCTCAGTCCTTTAATATTATTTCATTTTCATTTGTTCCTCTCTTTCTTTTCACTGTCCTTCCAATCTTATATTGTAATTGATATGTTTATTAATTGATGTATATGTTACTTTTATAATAATAATAATAATAATAATAATAATAATAATAATAATAATAATAATAATAACTGTTATTATTATTACTCTCACTCATTTTATACCGCTTTATCTGAACTTCTTGGGTCACAGGGAGCCTGTGCCTATCTCAGGCGTCATCGGGCATCGAGGCAGGATACACCCTGGACGTAGTGCCAACCCATCGCAGGGCACACACACACTCTCATTCACTCACACACACACTCACACACACTACGGACAATTTTCTAGAATTGCCAATCAACCTACCATGCATGTCTTTGGACCGGGGGGAGGAAACCGGAGGCACGGGGAGAACATGCAAACTCCACACAGACAAGGCGGAGGCGGGGATCGAACCCCGACCCTGGAGGTGTGAGGCGAACGTGCTAACCACTAAGCCACCGTGCCCCCATTATTATTATTATTATTATTATTATTATTATTATTATTATTATTATTATTATTATTATTATTATTATTATTATTATGAGAACCAACCCCGCCCCTCACCTTACTCTCAACCAATCAGAACAGCGGTTTCTAGTGAATTCTTAGGCTACATTACATCCCACAGACACAGACACACACACACACACACACACACACACACACACACACACACACACACACACACACACACACACACACACACACACACACACACACCAATGTGTCTCACTAATTTACAATCGTAATACGGTTTGAGATTATTGCTTTAACAGTAATAGTATCCGTGTTTCCCCGATCCCAACCCAGAATTCCCCAAACACTGCATATTTTACCGTTTGTGCTCTAACACACCTGACTCAGCTCATAAAGAATGTAATATTAACTTTATGAGCTGAGTCAGGTGTGTGTGTGTGTGTGTGTGTGTGTGTGTGTGTGTGTGTGTGTGTGTGAGTGAGAGAGAGAGAGAGAGAGAGAGAGAGAGAGAGAGAGAGAGTAAAAATACACTGAGGGAGTCCCTGAGACTGAAATCTACACTACTTCAGGATTACAGACTTCCTCATCATCCATGCAGAGTGTTAGGTCCTGATTGGTTAAGATGAACACAAGGGGCGGGGCTAGCACATATACTGTAGCTTCAATTACAAATGACTGCAACCAAATTACCGAAATACTCTCACTTGCTCTCCATCCATCCATCCATCCATCCATCCATCCATCCATCCATCCATCCATCCATCCATCCATCCATCCATCACTCATTCCCTTCCTGTTGTCCATAGTCCTTTATCCTAACATTCTTTTTTTCTTTTCTGTCTTTCACCTCAATTATTTTATCTTTCTTCTTTCTTTCATTCTTTTTCTTCCTGTCTTTCACCTTCTGTCCTTCTTTACCATACAGCTTGTTTTCTCTAAGCTATCTTTACTTCTATTCTGTTATTCACCTTAATTATTTACTTTCTCTATTTTTCTTCTTTGCCTTCTTTAAACGTTCCTCTTTGATTCCTTTTCCTTCTTACTCATGTCTCTTTCTTTCTTTCTTTCTTTCTTTCTTTCTTTCTTTCTTTCTTTCTTTCTTTCTTTCTTTCTTTCTTTCTTTCCTTGTTATTATTTAGGCTTTTCTCCCAATCTTTCTTTTCTGTCTTTTTTCCTTGTTATTGTTTTTCTCCTTCCTCCCTTCCTTCCTTCCTTCCTTCCTTCCTTCCTTCATCCAGTACTTTCTTTAATTTTTATTTTTTTTCTCTTCCTTTTACCTCTCTTCCTTCATTTCTCTTCTTCATCCCCTCTTTTACCTCCCTTCCTTCTCTCATTTCTTCTTGTTTTTCAAACCTCCTTCCTTCCTTCCTTCCTTCCTTCCTTCCTTCCTTCCTTCCTTCCTTCCTTCCTTCTCCACCCCCTAGCTTTTCCTCCCTCACTCCCTCCTTTCTTCATTCCATCCTTTTTCATTGCCACACTAATTGTATCTGTAACTCAGTCTTCTCAACACATTATTGATAATTAAATTCTGAAACCATAAGAGAAGGAACCTGTGACCCAAACAGTATTAAAAGGATTTAATGCACTCAACCTGCTTTGGGATTAAAGCTGGTCACCTTTGTGTGAATCTGATCAAAGCACCATGGTTCCTCCTCTGAGGAACCCAATCTCCAGCTCACACCTGACTTTCTCCAGCTGAAACCCAGACGGACAAGAAAATCCCTCAGCACGCTTTATCACTCACTGCACCCACGACGCCATTTAGGACAGAGTCATGGAGGATACACGCGCTAAACTATACTCTGAAGACACATTACCACATGAGTATGACATCACACACACACACACACACACACACACACACACACACACACACACACACACACACACACACACACACACAATCCACCCCCCCAGAGATTGTTTTTTAATGATCGAAGAAGTGCTAATGAGAAATCGGCTTTCTGCTAACCACGCTTCAGAGCTTCTGATTGAGTTTTATCAATTCCTCCACATTAGCTGTATCCTCTAGAGAAAAGTGGGGAACCAAGCATGAACAAAATACCCTACGCAACATCAATTTTACCTCTTAAACACACACACACACACACACACACACACACACACACACACACACACACACACGCTAATTACCACTGCAGATTTTCGCTGCAAAGCCGACTTATTATATTACACCCAAATAACTAACGAAGATTTGCGCATCAGTTTCAATCGGCAGCCGTTTGACTGTTAATTTGTGCTCCGCGTTTTTTGGGTAAGAATAAAAAAAGCGAGGCGATGGAAGGCACGAGGCAAAATAAAAGTGAGATTCAAAGACAGGAAAACTCATCTGGCGGTTCGAATTAGCGCTAACGGCGATTAACGGCGGGACGCAGGGAGAGAAACAGATCAGGCTTCTGAAGCTTTGTGAAAGAGAACACAAAGACCGAAAACACAAAGAAAGAAGAAGCCAAAGAGAAGAAAGCTTGAAAATGAAAGAATTAGGAAGATAGTTTTGCCAAGTGTTTGGCTTTGTAGCGTTGTTCCGTGTCTAAAGTTTGCGTGTTTCGTTTCCCACTTCAGTTCCATAGCTTAAAAGTAATGGAAAACGAAAATAGCCAGAATATTATCTGTTCTGTTCTGTTGTGAAAACTTCATGATGTGTGAGCGTGTGATGAGTTACTGTCATCTATGAACGTGAAGAAAACTTCACTGTGTAGCAGTTTATGGCTGCTTCCTTCAGAGTTAAGGCTTGCTTTGTAGAAATCAAGCAATTATGTGAGTTTACGGTAGGCCTGAACAGAATGCTGCTCTCAGCACGTCCTTTAGCATCTCGTGTCTACAATACAAGATGCTACTATATCCTAGCTCCTCTCCAGTCTCCGACTATGGCTCGGATGCGGTTTGTTTTTGTTTTTTTTTCCAGGGCATTGAAGGTCAGCAGCGGGGGAGAACTTGTCCAGACAGAAAAACAGACATGGATGGATGAAGGGAAGTAGAGAATAAGTGAAAACTAGAAGCACAGGGACACGTCCCTGGCTTTATTATCTATCTATCTTTTTCTTTTCTAGGGTAGAATCTGTCTCAGAGCATCAGTTCACCTCTGGAAGATAAAGTTCAGTCTACTTACATCTGCCATCCATCGTCATTCAAAAGCTGTGAACTGAGTCAGGAGTGTTAGGGCAGGAATGTGTGAGTCAGGCCTTTTTGACATCCAAAGTCAGTTTGAATTGAACCCTGGTGTGTTCTAGTCCTCGGCGAGGTTCCACTTTGGTAACTGTCTCAGCATGACGGTCTCCGAATGAACTCTACCGTGGTTCTGTTGCACTGGGAAATCGATTTAATCAACTCGGTTGTAGGAAGTGAACCACACAAGGGTTGCATGCTTGCATACTTGGGTTGCATCTTAAAATATATAGAACAAATATCCAGGAATCTGATATTTACTTTAAACCCGGGATTGATCACAAAAACTGAGATTTTGATGAGGGATTAGTTAAAGAGCTCACTGGCAGTGGGATACTGATTGAAAGAATTTATCCTCATCAAGTGCCTCATTGATATTTTGCTCTAAATGTGTCTCGTATCGGACATCGTCATGAGTCGATTGGTGTCAGATTATAAAATCGCCACTCAGAGCCTCACGCTGACATAGATTCAAAGCCGAAAGGCTGAAACCGTGGTAATGTTTCTCTTTTTGCACAGATCAAACATTGCACCATGGGTTTTCAGTGAACTCATTTGCAAACTCATTTCCTTTGGACGGTACGCCGACGAGACGTACGGCAGTACCGACTATATTCTCAAACATACTCACACACATACACAAATACACATTCATTCATTCATCTTCTACCGCTTATCCGAACGTCTCGGGTCACGGGGAGCCTGTGCCTATCTCAGACGTCATCGGGCATCGAGGCAGGATACACCCTGGACGGAGTGCCAACCCATCACAGGGCACACACACACTCTCATTCACTCACACACACACACACACTACGGAAGTTTTTTCCAGAGATGCCAATCAACCTACCATGCATGTCTTTGGACCGGGGGAGGAAACCGGAGTACCCGGAGGAAACCCCCGAGGCACGGGGAGAACATGCAAACTCCACACACACGAGGTGGAGGTGGGAATCGAACCCCCTACCCTGAAGGTGTGAGGCAAACGTGCTAACCACTAAGCCACCGTGTCCCCCTTCCTCTTCATCATAAGGCTGCAATTTTGTTCAAGCTACAGTAGTAAATAGGAACAGGACACAAATCTAGGATGTAGCTGTTGCAGAGCATTGACTACACTGACAATGACAGGAATCTGGTGCTATTGATCAAAGTAACAACAAAACACAGTATCATGAGTGTCACTGCACAGACAGCATGGTTGACAAAATGGTACAAGCAAAGCCAGAACCTTGTAATTACCGCAACACAGCCAACAATCCGACTGTTTCCACGAAGGACAACGATCAGGAGTCCTGGTGTTGTTTTATCTGTTTAAATAAGCATGATAAATCGATGTGCCCTCACAACTACAAGTGAATTACACATTCATTATGTTTGTATTGATGTAAAGACCATGGCTCAGGATTCCTATCCTATAATCACTGTTAAGTCAACCTTAAATGGTTATGGTTAAAGTGAGGGTCGCAGAACAGACCAAGGTATCATAGGGGGTTTTTACACCTGGTCACTTCATGCATTTTCTGTGATCCGATATCTATCTGATGGTAAAAACACCAGGTCTAAATGCCCTCCGAAAGGGTTTGGAGACGGATATAAATCCGACGGTACAAACCCCTTCAGGAGGTGGTCTGGGACGCGTTTCAGATGAATCTGGACAGGTGTAAATGCATGTGGTTGTTCAAGCCACATACGTCAGCGCTATACTCCTCCCAGATGGAAGAACGTGACTCGCAGGTGACTCACGAGTCGTGCATCGCGCCAGAAACAAATATGGTTTCCCACCAGCGCTGGCTCCGATCTTTCACCCAGGCGTCTCGTTGGGTCTTAAAGCCGCCAGCAAAAATGCAGCAAACAATAAATGCTGTTTTTTGTACCAATCACACACACCAAAGCGTGTTCCATTTCAATTACCCCGGAAATGAGGTAAAATATATTAGCATTTTGGGCGGGAGTAGAAAGATCGGATCGACATCCGATTCGCCGAGACGCATTTATGTGGCCTGATGTAAATGGAAGCGTTTTAACAAATCAGATAGCTACTGTATCGGATCAGAGACAACACATGAAGTGACCGGGTGTAAAAAGGCCCATATACATGTACTCTGCACTTGAAACTACCCCCAAGCATCAAAGATGCAAGTCCAAAGTTTTTCCAATTTATTTAGCCGGCAAACTCTGTTCAGATTCAGCACCAAAATACCGCTGATCTGGGACCAGAACCCTGTAATGTCACAGCTTAGGCATGGCATCAGAGCTGAATTTTTTTTCATTGGCTTCAGACTGACTATTTCGTACCCTTTTGACAAACTGCCAGTGAAGGAATTGGTGGTGGTTCAAAGGAACTTTTCCAAGAATCTGACATACTTATTCAAACTACCGGGCTAGACAGGTTTTTTTTTTTTTTTTTTTACCAGTTGATGCATCGTCCTTGTGCAAGTATGTGAGTCTTCCTTTAATGAGGAAGCATGTTTAGGAAACTTTAGCAGTTTCACATACTTTTGCAGCTTGTTTGCCTTTGGTATTCTGTCTGGCACTTTTTTTTAAAACACCTCTAGGCTCTGTTTGATCCCTGAGATCCCTGCATTAGATGTACAGTACTGTGGATAGTCAAATCTGTTCATTTAAGTACAATGGTAAAGAACTGGTAGAGACAGTGGGGAGCAAAATAATGCTTTCTCTACCTTTAAACAATGATCTCTATGGGGGATATAGTAGCTTTGTAGGAGTTGGACTACCGGAAATAAGATTGTGTGATCAAACCCCAGGAAAACAAAGCTGCTGCTGCTGGGCCCCTGAGCAAGGCCCTTAACCCTCACTTGCTCATTTGTATAAAATGAGGAAAAAATGTAAGTCACTCTGAATAAGCGCATCTGCTATATGTTCATTCATTCATTCTCTACCGCTTATCTGAACTTCTCGGGTCACGGGGAGCCTGTGCCTATCTCAGGCGTCATCGGGCATCGAGGCAAGATACACCCTGGACGGAGTGCCAACCCATCGCAGGGCACACACACACTCTCATTCACTCACACACACACTCACACACTACGGACAATTTTCCAGAGATGCCAATCAACCTACCATGTATGTCTTTGGACCGGGGGAGGAAACGGAGTACCCGGAGGAAACCCCCGAGGCACGGGGGGAACATGCAAACTCCACACACACAAGGCGGAGGTGGGAATCGAACCGCCAACCCTTTTTTAAATGTAAAATCTCTACTTTTAGAAACCCAGCTTTCATTACTTAAATTTATTCTGGTAAGTGATAAGAGCTGCCTGAAAGTAGCATGGCTGAAGATCACACCCCAGATTGGTTATAATGTATGACCCAGTGAATGTCCCAAGTTCTGCCTGCAAATATTCCTCCAGACCAGGAGCTTTTTAGTACTAAAACCAAATCTAACACCAGCAGTGTGAAAGTAAAAAAAAAAGAAGCATTACAGGTATCTTGGGATTTAAACCTCACTCGTGTTCATATAAAATTCTGCTAAATTGCTTTTCAGTTCAAATTCTTACACGTTTGGTGTTAGATCAGGCATTTGTCCTTCTATCACCTCCAGAAGGTTTGGGTGGCATTCAAGATCCGTTTTCTATCTCAGATGTCAAATACGCAGGAGGACACGGAGCCATTTGTCACTGATGAGTGATATCAAAACCTCCCAGAGGAGCCAGGTATGGTGGTAGGAGGTTAGAGACCTCAGCTTTAGGGGTGTGTGGTAAACAGAAAGGCAGAGACAGATGAGCTTTGAAACTGTCAGCTAATTTATCATACAGCCTCTGCAGATCTAGTGGAGTAGAGTGGTATCGACAAGTTGTAAAAGTCCAGAGTGAAAGCTACTACCTTTAAAGCCCTTAGCAAGCAATGCTAAAACAGATGGATGCCTTTGAAAGCCAGCTAACACACACATACTCAAGGAAACTAAGAGGGGGTCCTGAGGGACTCGAGAGCCTGCTGAGTGAAGACAAACCTGCCAGATGTATCATGCCGAGTTCCCTGAGGAGAAAACACACACACAGACACACACACACACACACACACACACACACACACACACACACACACACACACACACACACGCACACACACAAAACCCCGTCCAGTTGACAGTGTGTTGGGTTTTGCAATATGGATAATTACTGCAGTGCTAAAAAGGACAAGGCCATACGGAAAGAGTTCATAGGGAGAGTTCGGGGACAAGGAGGGGTGGAGGGAATACAACGTGATGAAGTGAGGGGAGAGAGTAAAAAAAGAGAATAGTGGAGAGAAAGGGAGTGGAGAAAAGGAGGAGGAGGAGGAGGAGGAGGAGGGTAGAGGAAATAAATTAGCAGCTCCTGCACCATCCTGTGACAGGTGCTGTTAATGAGAACGTGGTCAGGAATGTTTTTGGACGGCAGAAAAAGAGGGAGACAAACGGGCCCTGATCATCTGGTCAGTCCAGGGGAAAGAGAGAGAGAAAGAGGAACAAGGGAGTCGGTAGCAAGAAGGTCTTTTAAATTGAGCAGATAGGGGGTAAATAGAGGGCATGGGAATGAACTGGAGTGGCCAGAAAAGGGGATGGAGGTAATTTAAAACAGAAAAAAACACTTATTTGACAACGGAAGAAGCAGAAATTATTGACGGACGTAAAATCTTCGAATCTGAACGCGGTCTGAACATTTGTAGTACAAACTTAATAGTACAACATAGTAGATATAAAAAGAGGTACAGTATTTTCCGCACCATAAAGCGCACCAGGTTATAAGGCGCAGTCTCAATTACGGGGTCTATTTCTGTACTTAACCCATACATAAGGCGCACCGGATTATAAGGCGCATGCTAAAACATACGGTCAACAAAAAAAGGTAATAGAAGCAAAACAGTGAGTTTAGTTGAACTTTATTCTACTATGTAACGACACACACATTATTTTTTTGCTTCCTCCACTTCCGAACCATAGATACATTGATGTTGAATCCTTTCGCAGCTGCTCTATTCCCATTTACAACCGCGTAACTGATAGCCTGTAGTTTGAATTGTGCCTCGTAAGCATCTGATTTTTATTGGCAGATAACAAACCAACTTAAGGTGCACTTACCGCCACCTACTGGACTGGAGTGTGGAGCGCATAATGGTTAGGAAGAAACAAATGTTGTTTTGCAACATACCGGTAGTTATACTGTACCTACCGGAGGCGTGGCGGAGCAAAGCGTACGTACTGTACGTATTACGTAATGTCCTCTGATTGGTTTATCGCTGCCAGCGTACGTAGTGTATGTATTATGTCCCTGTGTCAGCGGGAAATGGTCCGACAGTCAATCGAGCGCTTACCAAAGTCACACAACAACATTTTTACCGATTTTTGGAACTCGGTGCACACACATAAGGCGCATCGGATTATTGGGCGTTACCGTTATACGGCCGATTTTTGAGAAAATTTAAGGCTCTTAGGTGCGCCATATAGTGCGGAAAATCCGGTAACTAAAGGGGACATAAAGGTATTGAGGAGACGTAGAGGTAGAGATGAACAGAAACATCAGCAGTACTTATTTTAACTAAAACATTAAGTTCACGCTTGATTTATTTGAAAAAAAAAAAAAAAGCTAATACAAGCAGAAACTAATATATAATTCCATCATCCACCAGTTCATCAGTGAACCTATTGATTTGAACTGGTTATGGGACCAGTATGGGTTATGGATCTGTGAACAATCTGCAGAATTCAACTTTTCTTTTAATAACTAAAATAACGTTTTCTGTTTAAAACAGAACTTTATATAACAGGTAACCCCCAACACACACACACACACACACACACACACACACACACACACACACACACACACACACACACACACACACACACACAGAAAACCAGTTTGGCAAAAAAAAAGCTGCTTGAGCTCATCAGTCCAGTTAACGACCACTCTAATGTTCATGTGCTGACAAAATGAAATTTCCTAAATGTTATATCGATCATACCTTGCTAAGCTACGTTTCGATTCCCCTTGCAGACGCTAGCAGAATTTTGCGTCCAAATGGAGCCAGAATGAAATCCAGTAATGCGATAATAACTTACAGTAATTCACAGCCTGGACCTTCGGTTTAAATGATCAAATTCGCATACAATATCACGTCATGCAGAGCAGACCTGCTTTGACCTCCAGTCATAGAGCATCTTGCTGGTAGAACCAAAGAAACAATAGAATAAAACTTTAAATTCATTCATTCATTCATTTTCTACCGCTTATCCGAACTTCTCGGGTCACGGGGAGCCTGTGCCTATCTCAGGCGTCATCGGGCATCGAGGCAGGATACACCCTGGACGGAGTGCCAACCCATCACAGGGCATCACACTACGGACAATTTTACAGAGATGCCAATCAACCTACCATGCATGTCTTTGGACCGGGGGAGGAAACCGGAGTACCCGGAGGAAACCACAGAGGCACGGGGAGAACATGCAAACTCCACACACACAAGGCGGAGGTGGGAATCAAACCCCCAACCCTGGAGGTGTGAGGCAAACATGCTAACCACTAAGCCACCGTGCCCCCCAAAACTTTAAATTTACCCCTAAATTCACAGTGTATACAATTGACGTCAGTCGCTAAAAAAAACGACGTTTGACACAAATTCACCGTTAGAGATTTTGAAATTCCTGCAGGACCTTTATACGTAATCTTACTAGGACATACATGTTATAGAGCAAACATGGGTTAACTCTTTTAAACCATCAGGTAGAAAACACACCGTAGCATTAATAATCGTTACAAATCCAACAGGAACCACCTGTAATAAGCTTCTAGTTTAGCCAGAAGGCTAACAAAGGGACTTCGGGTTTCCCTAGAGGCAAAGACGACTCCGACAGTAGTCCAGTCTGAAAGCGCTTAAGGCCAAGTTTCTCCTCCGGGGATTTAGAGAAAAGAATAAAGCCAGCCAGATTTCAAACCGCAACAGCTCGATGAGCATGTGTCGTGGCGTTGAAAGGATGAGCCATGAGCCGAGCAATGCAGGTGTCTTAGATTGATACCACTTAGCAGAACAATGCTAGCTAGTCTTAATTACTTTCAGCCTAGTAATCACGCAAAACCATCATCAAAACAGAGATCATAAAAAGCCACCTATTAAGGCACGTCACGGCCGAAAGTTCTTTTCTCGTCTCTGGATGAACAGCATGATTATTCATATAGCGCTAGCTGGCTAGCACATGATGCAGGTGTGCACAAAAGCTAGCCAACTTGGCACGGCACGATTCATCTCCACCAGGATTAGCACTTCGCTGCCAGCTGGCTTTGCCGGCTTTAGTAAATTAAAAACCTGTGTTGAGAAGCTTTAAAAGCAGCTAGAAGAGCATCGCTCCATGGCATTACGATCGTATTCCAACACAAAACTCCCAAAAGCTCTTGATAATCTGTTTAGCTAATCCCGATGCGACTTAACAACCGTGAAAGGTAAGGAGGGAGAACTTTCCAGAATCTGAAGAAGCGAGTTTTTTGGACGAACTCCTGTCTGTCACGTTTCGGAAAAAGGAGGCATCAAAACCGTGGCTCTCGTCAGGCGCTAATGCTCCGGAGCACACCTGTCGAGGAGAAAGTGCGACAAGAAACAAGTTTAACAAGTGCACTTTCTCATGTTTCAGAAGTGATACTTTCAGGGATTGGCATGAGGAATGCCTAATGCTGCAATTCGAGGAAAATCTTTGAAGCTCTCAGACTCGGTGGGTTTAGTGGACACTTTGTGTGGAAAAATGATAAGCCGAAGCTCAAACGTGAGGATAGGAACAGGTGTCAACGTGATCAAGGGACCCAGATATGATTTTAGCGAGTAATAACATCGACGAGCTGCCAACCCTGTGCATTTAAGATACATGGAAATTGTGACAAATGACAAAATGAGTGACAGAAAAAAGAGAGAGAGTGACAGACAGACAGAGAGAGAGAGAGAGAGAGAGAGAGAGAGAGAGAGAGAGAGAGAGAGAGAGAGAGAGATTTAAGTTGGACTCAGTAGGGTTTAGCATATGTGCAAAACCTGACATGTGAGAAAGAATCCAATCACAATCCTGAATCTGACGTTATTTCTTCACTCGTGATTAATCAACTGGCTTTTTACACATTTTTTTTATACACTATATTTTTTCCAATGTAGATTTTTTGTTCACTGCATGTGCTTTTATTTTGAAATGTCATTTTTAAACTACAGTCTTTTTTTTTTATTACATATGAATTCTACACATTATTATTATTATTATTATTATTTATTTATTTATTTATTTATTTATTTATTTATTTATTTATTTATTTTCTCAGGAATTATTTTTCACATATCATCTGTTTAGTGTTTGTAGTTATTTTTACTATTTTCTTTATCTTTACTCATTTATTTTCACTTTTTTATGTGCCGTTCGTTTTCTTCTTTTTTTTAAAAAAAACCCTTTTCTTTATAATTTCACTTCGTTCTATGATCTTTACACGATTCATTTGTTTCATATTCATTTGTCACATATAGAGAATAATATTTCATCACATCATCCTGATGCGATTTTTCACATAAATAATAATTTTTCACATGATCGTGTTTACGTGATGTTTTTATTTACGAAGTCACTTGGGGAGCGTAAAGGAAAAAAAAAAGACATCTATCCTTTCAGTTTGTTAAGTGAAATATTTGTTTACTCTTTAGTGAATTTTAGCGCTCTAAAAATGGAACAGTTTTGAAAAGAAGAAAAAAAAACGAACAGCAAAGACATCTAATGAATTCACTAATGAACCTCGCATTTATCTAAAACCGCGAGCCCACAGCGGTGAGCTGAATCCGGCTTAATGTCGGCGCAGCTAAACCCTTCATCTACCTCGCAATTAGCATTTAAGAGTAAATGAATCAGAGCAGACTCAGCTGGACACGTTGGACTGAGTCGTTCTCTTGCTGACGGCTTGGTATAACACGCGACACAAAGACGCAGCGAGGAACCGCCGCTGGCTAAAACGGCTAATGCTGCCGCACAAAAGACAGAAAAACCCCTGCGAGAGCCACTTTGTGCACGTCAACGGGAATGATTTGTGAAAAATTCTGAAAGCTTTTAAAAGCGCATTCACAAAATCTGAAAGAACTGAATTACAGTATGAATCACACAACATGGAGTTATAGTAAATAAACTGACTGTTTCACATTCAGCTAGCATTAATACAGTTGGCCGTTTGAGCAGATCCTGGACCTTGGCATCTCATCAGCATTGCTGTAGCTCACTCACTCATTTTCTACCGCTTTATCCGAACTTCTTGGGTCACGGGGAGCCTGTGCCTATCCCAGGCGTCATCAGGCATCGAGGCAGGATACACCCTGGACGCAGTGCCAACCCATCACAGGGCACACACACACTCTCATTCACTCACACACACACACACACACTACGGACAATTTTCCAGAGATGCCAATCAACCTACCATGCATGTCTTTGGACCTGGGGAGGAAACCGGAGTACCCGGAGGAAACCCCCGAGGCACGGGGAGAACATGCAAACTCCACACACACAAGGCAGAGGCGGGAATCGAACCCCCAACCCTGGAGGTGTGAGGCGAACGTGCTAACCACTCAGCCACTGTGCCCCCGATCTAAGATTCAGTTTAAGATTATCAATCCACATCTCACACACTAAAAGAACAACAGAGTCCTGACTCATTTTAGATCAGACTCACAGACACAGAGACACCACTAGTGTACTGGTTAAAAAAAAGAATATCCATATTTCACGGTGAACATCGTCATGACATTCTAATGACTTCTGACAAGCTAATATAGCAGGCTAATATTTGCAACGTTATATAAAAACCCCTGGCAAGTACTGTATATAAGGCAAGCCTAGGCTTGCATGTCAATGGAAGCCTCTGCGCTAACGGCGTAATTTTCACAGTAATAGACAGAATAGATAAAACGAAAGATAAAAGTTCGATTATGAAGTCAAAACACTCATTTAACCTTCAGCTGCACCTATTTCAGTCTTTGGTCATTAAAGAGCAGCATAAAAAAAGGAAGATAATACCTAATAACTACTAGATTTCAGTCTTAGACTTTTAAAAGCTAATTCTTTTTCCAGACAGGTCTCTTCAAAAAATGCAATATATTCATATCATTTGTTATCCTCGCCACAGTCACAGCATGCATTAATAAATGTTTATTATTACAAATAATCCAAATCACTAAAGGTGAAGCCAAAAGCTCTTGTTTAGAGCAATGGTAGAAATGGTGGTCATGAGGTTCTGGAAAACATTTCAGCGGGGGATTTAATTGCATCCTCTTTTGACATTTTGACCATTAAGTTCCACTAACATGCATCTAATATAGTCTTTTTTTATAGACAAACAAATTGAACCATCACACTGATGGATAACTAAACTTAACAGGAAGGATTTTGACACCTTTGAATAAAATAAAAGGAAATATGAAATTTATTTACATTTATGCAATTGGCAAATGCTCTTGTCTTTTTTATACACCTGAAGGCTTTGGTCAGGGGCTCTACAAGTGGCAGCTTTGTGGCCCTAGGATATGAACCTTCTGATCATTCATTCATTCGTTCAATTTTCTGCCGCTTATCCGAGCTTCTCGGGTCACGGGGAGCCTGTGCCTATCTCAGGCGTCATCAGGCATCGAGGCAGGATACACCCTGGATGGAGTGCCAACCCATCGCAGGGCACACACACTCTCATTCACTCACACACACACACACACACACACACACACACACTACGGACAATTTTCCAGAGATGCCAATCAACCTACCATGCATGTCTTTGGACCGGGGGAGGAAACCGGAGTACCCGGAGGAAACCCCCGAGGCACGGGGAGAACATGCAAACTCCACACACACAAGGCGGAGGCGGGAATCGAACCCCCAACCCTGGAGGTGTGAGGCGAAGGTGCTAACCACTAAGCCACCGTGCCCCAGAGTTAGTATATTTAAATATAAAAATCTAATCAAATTCCATTACAACATTGATTTTAGAAATCTTTTTATTTAAAGAGTGTCCTTAAGATTTGCACCGTTGTTGAAAGATATTTGTCTATCCATTGCTAGCCAATCAGATGCATCGATTTGTTGGCTGTTTCCTCCTTTCTGGTCCATCCAGGTGGAGAATATTCCAGACCCCGCATTAAGCGTTAATAATAGAATATGACCTGGCCACTACTAAAATAGGAAGAAAAAAAAAGGAAATGAGATTAAAGTCAGCCCATCCTTCACAGCGTAGGCATGTCACAGCAGGATGTCACTAATTGTTCAGGGTAGAGGAGGTATCTGTCCAGAAAAGGTGCTAAGTGAAAGGCAGTGAGTGGCGTTAACCAGAAACAATTATGAACCATCTCCGTTTCCTACTGCGTTTTCTCCCTGAGGCATCACACCCACATGCTACACACTTCCCATTCGTCTGCTGAATAAAAATAATCACACCTGTTTTTCATCTCCTACAAGTGCCCGCATAAGCCGGGGCCATTGTTCTTGACTCGAGTCGGCGAAGCAGTTGTTCTGCAAAAAAAAAAAACTCGGTAACAATAGATATGTTTTCCAAGCAGCAAACTTGTCGTGAAGATCAGCAGATTCGTCCGAGGTTGGCGTTTCCTCGGCGAGGTTCGTACGAACGTAGCACAAAAGATAAACAATAGGAAGGAAACGGTGCTGGTGAAGCAATGGAAAGCTCTGCTGGGAGCTGAAGCTTCATGATTTCACTGAACCAGACAGATGTTGGCATACGATAAAACCAGCATGCAACAGCAATTAATTAAAGCCCTGATGAAAACAGGAGCACGAGACAAAGCAGAACAAATTGGACTGAAAGGAAAAGCGTCACGCCAGGACTCGTTCAAACAAAAGTCAGATCGGAGGCGAAGGGAGGAGGGGCGGAGGGGGGGGGATTTGGGGAAGGGGTGGGGCGATGTGGTGGAGGGGGGCGTCGGGGTTTCTGATGTCTTTGACTGCAACGTTTCACGTCTTTTCTAAGCCAGATAACAAAGTGTTTTATGTTCGGATTTGTATTCTGGCTGAAAATTTAAGATCTGCCGCCGGTTCACTCGATGCATTTAGGACGACGCGTCTCACGTCTCGTCCGTGTCTTGACTGGTTCTTCTGAAACTGTACTTTTTAACTGCTTTAACAAAACAAAACAAAAAAATCCAGTCAACACAAAGAGTTTTATAACAACACACATTTTTGTTACTATGGTAACTATACTATGGTATAGTGGGCGCGTCACATAATCAGCGTTTATTCATAAAAAAGACATGTTTTTAACTCGGTTGTTATTTAAGAAAGACGTATCAGCGTCATCACGATTCATGATCGATACCTCTGATTGGTTGACAGTAGAATAATGGGTGGGATCATCTCTTGTAGCTTCTCGAGTTTAGAGCGAGGTCAGGTTTAAGGGCGGCGTTACTGTATTCGGTGTGTAATCAAAAGGAATCCGATCACAAGCTTCGGCTTTAGGGAGTTCCTTTCACCGAACACTTTCTTTAAGGATGTTGAAAAAATTATGAACCATCTCTCTTGTTTTATTGAAATTTTCACGCGAGGAGACTTCAGCGTCGACGCTTTGTAAATGCTCATCGTCGGGATAAAGGACTTTTATTTTAGGTTAAATTTGTTTTCTTGCTAACATAATAAGCTGTGTGTTTTTATTGTTATTAAAAAACGATCTACTGCAAAAGAAAGAAAAGAGAAGAAACAATTGCTTCAAAGCGGAATTAAACAATTGCATTACATTTACAGCAAATCTCATTTTAAACAAAATAGCAATTAAGGGCCTTGCTCCGGGGCCCAGCAGTGGCAGCTTGGTGGACTTGGGATTTGAACTAAGTCAAGGACTCCTTACCCACTAGGCTCTCCAGCCATCGTGTATTGATTCTTTTCTGAATAACAGCACGCCATGTTGTGTTTTATTCCTCTTGTAAATGTAAGATCGACTCACATGATGATTACGATACAGATTTTCGATATAAGAGAAAATCTCATCTCGACCCTATTGGCATATATGGAAGGCCATTAAGCTCATCAGGGATGGTTACTAGCGACCGACTCACCAACGGCAAATGATTAGCTACCACATGAAGCCAAAAAAAACTCCAACTGTCAGCCACCTGATCGCAGTTAGTAGAAATTCTGATTTTGACCATATGCTCCATCACAACTGCGCTCTCTCTTTCGTTGTTGTTCCTTTGCTCTGACGCACCAGGAGACCTCACTCAGGGCGGGAAGCTGACAAAACGCCGTCATTAGCATCCTCCCACTCGCACACACCCTTCATTTATCTCACAGTCTCCTCTGAGGTCTCGAGCATCTCTGTGAGAGTGTGAATAAGTAAGACGAGGGCGGATCTAAACAGCCGACATTTCTGTCCGCTGATTTCTTTCTTTTGTGTGTGTGTGTGTGTGTGTGTGTTTGTGTGTGTGTGTGTGTGTTTGTGTGTGCGAGTGTGTTGCACAAGCCTGCCGTTGTACAAACATCACCGATATGTCAGGTTGAATTAAATTAATTGAACGAATCTGTTGACGCTAATGGCTGAATTAGCATCTCTATTCCTGTGCTATTCCGCAGCAAGGGAATATACGGTAGCTTGTAACCGCATTTATTTTTATATATTTTGCAAAATGTATTTAACTCGAAGGATCTAGCCGTGTTCTCTGTGTATTGTGTAACAAGGAGCAATTTATTGTGATTCAGGGTGCTAGCGTGTAGGTGTGATGTCTCAGGGGACACGAAGCAGGTAACATGGATGAATTGTTTTGGGTTTTTTTTCCACTCACTGTTTTTCACTTTGCACCTTTTCTCCGGATAAAGACCTGCTAGACCCTGAACAATTAGTGCCATCCAACTGTTCCACACACACGATGTTGAGGTTACAACAACACTAATCTGCTGTAGATAAAACACCTCTCACGGTAATAACTTTAGCAATACTATGAGTTGATAGAATCTACAAACACTACAATTGCACCAGGGAGCTGTTGATTAATTTAATAACCTGTCTCACTAAAGGAGGTGTGGCCTTGTTGTCTCTCTGTCTCACTGAACGAGGTGTGGCCCTGTTGTCTCTCTGTCTTAGTGAAGGAGGTGTGGCCTTGATGTCTCTGTCTCACTGAAGGAGGTGTGGCCTTGTTGTCTCTCTGTCTCACTGAAAGAGTTGTGGCCTTGATGCCTCTCTGTCTCACTGAAAGAGTTGTGGCTTTGATGCCTCTCTGTCTCACTGAAGGAGGTGTGGCCTTGTTGTCTCTCTGTCTTAGTGAAAGAGGTGTGGCCTTGTTGTCTCTCTGTCTTAGTGAAAGAGGTGTGGCCTTGTTGTCTCTCTGTCTTAGTGAAGAAGGCGTGACCTATGAGTCTATCTATCTCAGTGAAGGATGCATGGCCTATAAGTCTCTCTATCTCAGTGAAGGAGGTGTGGCCTATATGTCTCTCTGTCTCACTGAAGGAGGTGTGGCCTATATGTCTCTCTGTCTCACTGAAGGAGGTGTGGCCTTGTTGTCTCTCTGTCTCAGTGAAGGAGGCATGGCCTTGATGTCTCTCTGTCTCAGTGAAAGAGGCGTGTCCTTGATGTCTCTCTATCTCAGTGAAGGAGGCGTGGCCTATGTGTCTCTCTATCTCAGTGAAGGAGGCGTGGCCTATATGTCTCTCTATCTCAGTGAAGGAGGCATGGCCTATGTGTCTCTCTATCTCAGTGAAGGAGGCGTGGCCTATGTGTCTCTCTATCTCAGTGAAGGAGGCGTGGCCTATGTGTCTCTCTATCTCAGCGAAGGAGGCATGGCTTCTCTGTAAAACAAGGGTCTTTTTCAGTAAAGGAATTTTTTTTTGATGAATTTAGGGAATTGTTTATTTATTTTTAATAAACAATAGTGATACTGTAATAAAACCGGAAAATTAAGATGTCTGAATTGATTAATTTATTATGGAATTAAATTATTAATTGAGATGTTAGTTCGTTTAAATTGGCTTGGGACATTTACATACACCATAATAGACTAAAAACATGGTATCATGCTGTGTGGTTATTATAGTGTCACAATGTTCCTTTGTTCTACTCTTTCTCATAACTTTTTTTACAGAAGCTGCTGTGAATTCTCGTGCATTTCCGATGATGTCACTGCGTTGTCTTGGCACATGCTGTGAGACGAGCAAAGGACATGTGGCTGGGACGACAAACCTCACAGCCAGCTGACTGGCACTGCGGGCATCTGGGCTGGCGGCCCGATCTCAGCGTGCAGGGACTGAAATTTGTTTTATAAAGGGCAGTGTGGTGAAGCTGCATTGCAGTGAACACAGGCCAAACCAGACACACACAAAAATGTATGTTAATGCTTTTTAAATTGGTAACGAACTTCATCTGTGTGTATGTGCGTTTCCATCTCCTGCTGCGTTGAACATAAAAATAAGAGGAAATAAAATCATACACAATTATAAATTTTTTTAAAACAATATATATTTAAATTTTTATGTACTATTGATCTACGAGAGGGAAAAAATAGAATAGCCTCTGTGCAATGGTGTTAGTGAAGGAGGTGTGGCCTCTGTGTCTCTCATCGTAGTAAAGTGGGTGTGGCCTCTGTGCCTATGTCTATTGAAGGAGGTGTGGTCTCTGTGTCTCTCATCTTAATGAAGGAGGTGGGGCCTTTTTACCTATCTCTATTGAAGGAGGTGTGGTCTCTGTATCTCTAATCTTAGTGAAAGAAGCGTGGCCTCTGTGCCTATGTCTAATGAAGGAGGTGTGGCCTCTGTATCTCTCATCTTAGTAAAGGGGGTGTGGCCTATGTGCCTATGTCTATTGATGGAGGTGTGGTCTTTGTGTCTCTCATCTTAGTGAAGGAGGCGTGGCCTCTTTACCTATGTCTATTGAAGGAGGTGTGGTCTCTGTGTCTCTCAGGTTTCGTGAAGGAATCGTGGCCTCTCTATCTATTAATCATTATGAAGGAGCCATCAACTGTGTGCCTGTTAATTTCCAGTGAAGGGGGTGTGGCCTATGTATCTATGTATCTATGTCTAGCGAAGGAGGTGTGGCTTCTGTGCTTCTCAGCCCAAATGATGGATTAACACTTAAATCTGCATCTGGAAACAGTTTCTTCATCTCTGCCTCAACGTTACTTTCAAAATAATTGACAAAGCATCCGTCTGTATTAGAGGTGGATGGTGTGTGTGCGCATGTGTGTAAGAAAAGACTGAGAAAAATGGAGCGTACGGGAAGAATTGGATGCAATTAAAAGACAGGGTCAGGGAGCGGCGAGCAGTGATTAATACGCCTCTCTGGTAAAGAGCTTTCACAGAAGGAGAGAGGGATAATAGAGGCAGGGCAGCTCCATAGGGACGCACTCCTCCGCCTGCCTCTCTTCTCACTTTATTCTCCAGTTTTCTTTCACTCTCTCTCTTGTCTTTGTGCATCTCAACTACAGTTACTAATGAGCTTCTGTGTCACCTATTATTACAGCCAGGGGGCAGGAGCGAGCACCGAACGCCACGCAGTGCCTAACAGCACAGAGATACACACATATACACTCACAGCTTAGTTTGTAACATGGTAATAACAATGTAATAACAGTAAAAGTGTTTAAAGCTGGATATTTTGCTCTAAATACGTACTGTAAAAACATGTACATTTTAAAAATAAAATTATAATTTGTAAAATCTCACATTTTTACTGCTTCCAACCTTTTATCAGATCCCTAAACAGAATTAATTTTTATTTTTTTTTATTTCAGAAAAATGACTCAATTGCTAAATGAATAAAATAAATAAATAATAAATAAATGCATTACAACTTACATTGTTTTTTTCATAAGTCCTAAACCGCATTATAATTTTTTTTATTTATTTCGATTTTTTTGATTATTTTAATGTAGTTAATAATGTATAATTCATAATAATAATAATAATAATAATAATAATAATAATAATAATAATAATAATAATAATAATAATAATAATAATAATAGGAATAATAATAATAATAATAATAATAATAATAATAATAATAATAATAATAATATGAATATTAATTCATTAGTGTACTTGTACTTTGAGATCACAACGACTCCACAGACCGTAACCGAGTCCTATCCTAAATAAATCCACAGCCGATACACGACCCGCTCTTAGATCTGAGGTGGGAGCTGTGAGATGAAGGTTATGGGTCTGTTGTGTTTGCCCCACAGTGTTTCTCTGACACTTCTGGGATATCAACTCATAACCTCTTCGTCTCTATTGCTGAACCTCCTCCACTGAGCTGCCACGGAACACAGCAAGTTCACACACACACTGCAAGTCTGAGAGTGGCCAAAAGCTGAACGGTCAGGTAAAATCGATACGCGCTGTCTAACAGGATGCAGGCGAGCCGCTCGGTGACCAGGTCAGGGTGTATAAATCATGAATAATTGAAGAGAACACGGAGAGCGGCTGAAGTGCTCCGTCTGAGTTACAGGATCAATCCGGCCCGGAATAACGGACAACTAAATGGCATCCGTATATAATATAATATAATATAATATAATATAATATAATATAATATAATATAATATAATATAATATAATATAATATAATATAATTTGCAACATCAAGTGATTTTTAAATCACTGAACAAGATCAGATCAAAATAAACCACTCTTTATTGTACAGTTAGAGGAAATAATCAACAGTGTGATGGAGTGATGAGTGTGATGGAGTGACGAAGCAGAGATACCATTGTTTATTTTTAGCTTATTAACCATTTATTATTAATACTTATTAATAGTTTCGGTATTTCCTCCTGTTTTTATCGTGTCCGTGTCGACGACCGAACGTCTTCCTCGCGTCTCGCTGCACAGTGGGGTTTAATATGAAGCTCATATGAAAGAAGACAATCAGGACTTTCAGGAGTTTCATCAGGATTTCTGTTTTTCTCTACAATATTACAAAAGAATTAAAAGAAGCATTTCTTTTTAAAAATCACATACTGCCCGATCATGAAGTCTTTCCCTCCTTGAAAAACTTACTGAGTGTTACAAATAAAATGTAAAATGCATGAGTGTGTAAATCAAGGTCAGACAGAAAGTCATCAGTATTGATGTCCTTGAATGCCCACATGAACACACACACACACACACACACACACACACACACACACACACACACACATAACTTTTAGCTTTTGGATGTCTTGCATTCTTATTCTCGATTCAGTTCATTTCTTAAAATGGAAAACACAAGATCTGCTATGTGTGTGTGTGTGTATGTGTGTGTGCGTGTGTGTGTGTAAGAGAGAGCGAGACAGAGAGAGAGGGTGAAAAGCAGGTGAAAAGATGGTCACATGA
>NC_062540.1:19858209-19870709 GCF_022655615.1 Tachysurus fulvidraco
ACACACACACACACACACACACACACACCTCTAATATGAGAGAATGGATTCTTCACACCCAAAAAGGGTTTCTTGCCCGCACACACACACACACACACACACACACACACACACACACACACACACACAGAAAACCAAAAAACACACACACCTTCTTCTGCTCGACCTTATCTCCAAACACACCCCTCCTCTCCAACTCCCACGCAATTACCGGTAAGGAAAAAGATCTGCAGCCTCTCAGAACGTGTCCATAATCGGTGAGCTGTGGCTCGGGCGCCAGTTTGATCCACGGCTTCATGGCTGTAATCTCATCAACCTTCATCACCCAGCTCATTTAAAAGACAAACCGTCACAGCTTTCGACGTGACTGATGTCAAAATACAATTTTCTCCGGATATTTTCCTCAAGCGAACCCGCTTTACAGAGCCAAAGAGTGTCATAGGTGTATCTCAACTGGAAATCCTGCCTTATCCTCCTTCCTGCTGGTGTGTATACAGAGCAGGTGAGATTTCCGTATATTCCTGACAGGACACAGATGACTTCATATACAGCAGCAGTTAGAATCAGTATCACAGAGGCAACAAAGATACACTCATGTTCATCTTCTATGAACACAAAAGTAGGGTTAGTGTGGTTAAGGTGTGTACAGTTTGGTAGGTAGCCAAACAAAAAAAACTAGCTGTCATTTAGTTCACTGTAAGTCAGTTAAAAGAATTTATTAGTGAATCAAAGGATCAGTTAAATGATTGAATCGGTTGAAACAATGAATCGGTTGAAACAGTGAATCAGTTGAAACAGTGAATCAGTTGAAACAGTGAATCAATGAATCAGAAGACCAGTGAATCGGTGAATCAGAGGATCAGTTAAATGAGTGAATCAGTTGAAACAGTGAATCAGTTGAAACAGTGAATCAGTTGAAACAGTGAATCGGTTGAAACAGTAAATCAGAAGACCAGTCAAAACAGTGAATCGGTGAATCAGAGGATCCGTTAAATGAGTGAATCATTTGAAACAGTGAATCAGTTGAAACAGTGAATCAATGAATCAGAAGACCAGGTAAAACAGTGAATCGGTGAATCAGAGGATCAGTTAAATGAGTGAATCAGTTGAAACAGTGAATCAGTTGAAACAGTGAATCAGTTGAAACAGTGAATCAGTTGAAACAGTGAATCAGTAAATTAGAAGACCAGTCAAAACAGTGATTCGGTGAATCAGAGGATCCGTTAAATGAGTGAATCAGTTGAAACAGTGAATCGGGTGAAACAGTGAATCAGTTGAAATAGTGTATCACATGGGTTCATCACATGGGTTCTCTTACCACTGCTATGCTGATGATACACAAATTATCTTCTCTTTCCCACCCTCAGATACCACAGCTTCTGACTGGATCTCAGCATGTCTGGCAGAAATTTCATCATGGATGACCGCTCATCAGTTAAACCTCAATCCTAGCAAAACTGAACTGCTGTTCATCCCAGGTGATTCATCCCCAGGTCATGATCTTGCTATATCCTTGCACAACGATCTGATCTCCCCTTCAGCCACAGCTCACAACCTTGGGGTAACCATGGACAATCAACTGTCCTTTTCCTCTCATGTTGCAAATGTGACTCGCTCATGTCGGTTTCTTCTCTAGAACATTAGAAGGATTCGGCCATTTTTGTCCACACAGACTGCTCAGGTACTTGTTCAGTCTCTTGTCATTTCAAGACTGGATTACTGCAACGCACTGCTGGCAGGTCTACCTATGAACGCAATCCGTCCTCTGCAAATGATCCAAAATGCAGCTGCCCGCTTGTTTTCAACCTGCCAAAGTTCTCCATACCCCCCCGCTGCTGCGATCCCTCCACTGGCTTCCGGTAGCCGCACGCATCAGATTCAAAACACTGATGCTGGCCTACAAAGCCAAAAATGGACCAGCTCCCTCTTACCTAAAAGCCCTCATCACTCCTCACACTGCACCCCACACCCTCCGATCTACCAGCACTGCTCCACTGGTCCCACCATCTCTCAGGGTAAGAGGCAAGTATACTACAAGACTCTTCTCTGTTCTGGCACCAAGGTGGTGGGATGAACTTCCCCTAGAGGTCCGGACAGCTGAGTCACTGGCTATTTTCAAGCGGCGGTTAAAGACCTACTTATTCAGGAAACACTTCAACTAGCACTTTTTTCCTTATATTTTGCATTAAAAAAAAAAAAACACAACCTTTAACACTTTTCATTGTAACTTTGAACAAATGTTTTAAACTCATGATATCTTAAGTATGTAACCTAGTGAGCAGCATTAATGTATTCAATGTTAGAGATTTAAGCACTAATGTACGTCGTTCTGGATAAGGGCGTCTGCCTAATGCTGTAAATGTAAATGTACATGTGTATCGGTGAATCAGAAGATCAGTTAAATGAGTGAATCGGTTGAAACAGTGAATCAGCTGAAACAGTGAATCAGTTGAAATAGTGAATCGGTGAATCAGAAGATCAGTTAAATGAGTAAATCAGTCGAAACAGTGAATCAGTTGATAGAGTAAATCAGTGAATCAGTAGACAATTGAAACAGTGAATCAGTCGAAACAGTGAATCAGTTCAAACAGACTGCTTAGAGTTTACCGGATAAATTACTGAACCTGAAAGCTCGACCTCAATGTCAGCTACATCACTCCAGTTCTCAACTAGAAACATATGCAGGACTGTTCATAAAGTTCTCACAACTGCAAAATGGAAACAAAGGAGTGGCCAAATTTAACATATCTTCATCTTTACCAGGCAGCTATAAGGAATCTATGTATATCATAATACACATGCTCCAAGTCACACAGAAAAATCGTACAAGTTCACTTTCCTGACAAAAGGTTTAGGGATTCAGCCAAACAAAACAAATCAAAACAAAAGACTAGCTGTCAGGTTCACAACACTGTGAATCAGTTGAAACTGAATCGTTTAAAGCAGTGAATCAGTTGAAACTGTGAATCCTTCACAACAGTGAATCAGTTGAAACTGTGAATACTTTAAAACAGTGAATCAGTTGAATCAGTTGAAACTGTGAATCCTTTACAACAGTGAATCAGTTGAAAATGTGAATACTTTACAACAGTGAATCAGTTGAAACGGCGAATCCTTTAAAACAGTGAATCAGTTGAATCAATTAAAACTGTGAATCCTTTAAAACAGTGAATCCGTTGAATCAGTTGAAACTGTGAATCCTTTACAACAGTGAATCAGTTGAAACTGTGAATCCTTTACAACAGTGAATCAGTTGAATCAGTTGCAAGCATCACACAGTGTCACATTTTAACACTCATGCTCTTCATTTGTCCTAAAAGCTTGATCTCAGACCTCACACACACCCACATGAAGGTGAAAACCTCCATAGAGTCCTTTCACAGTCAGTTCATTCTGAATCATGGACTCATAGTGTTCGATTCTAACGCACATTAATATTTCCAATAGCTGGTACTGTATGCATTACTACTTATTAATACTAATGACTGTGTATTTGCTCCAGGCTAGATTAGCGGAGGTGTGTTTACAGTACGGGGCTGGACTCTGAGATCGATACTGACTGAGACTTTAGTGCTGACGGGTCATTTTTAAACTCATGTCTCGGCTCCTGTGTTTGTAACAGATAAACGCTGACACGGTGAAATTTCATGCTTCTTAGTACAGTGTGTGTGTGTGTGTGTGTGTGTGTGTGTGTGTGTGTGTGTGTGTGTGTGTTAGGGTGTAATCCAGGCGGTTCCTTTTTATTCACTGAGCGGTGGAAGTGCTCACAGACTCTAAGATTGTTTTTTCCCCCATGCTCTCCATATTTCCTGTGTAAGAGAATGAAGACACAGATTTCGAGAGCGAGCCCGGCCCGGTCACTCGGTGGTATTTAAAATCGCTATCTTGGCCGCATCGATTAATCAATTGTGCCATTTATTCCATAGGGCACGAAAGGATTAGGAGAGCGGGAAATGGTCAATTCTGCAATCGCCGGAGTCCCAGGTTGTCGATATGAACAGGGTTTGATGTGTGTGGACTACAGAGGTTCACTGGGTCTCTGGTTATTGGTTCTGGCTCCGGTTTATACAGACCTCCGTTTTCTGTGACAGTAAAGAAGAATGTTTCTCGCCAGGCCTGTGGATTTATTTTCACTTCGTAATGCACTCGGCTAAAGCAGTCACACCTACGCTGTTTGGGTCGAACCAATTTGTAATTTGGTCGAATACACAGGCAGAGCGAAATTCATGCCGCGCTCATAAAACGCTCGATGTTGTCCAGGCTGTCGAATAAAAACGTCTTTAGGGATAGAAATGGACCCACATGCAATTCAGGCTCCTGATGGGACCAAGCTTTTCTGTTCTAACCGTAGCTTCTCGGCCACGTCTTTGAGGAAACGTCAAGCGACGACATAACGACATAATAGCGTGCACTTTAAGACGCTTTAAAGGTGACATCAAAAAGCCATTTCTTATCGTTTTCACAGGTGGAGACGGGGGGGGGGGAAACAATGGGGGTAAAAAGTGATCATTTGGCGATCAGCTGGGAAACAGTGGATATCTGATAGTGTGCATGAAACATAAAAATACTGAAGCGTTGAAAAAAATCCAGAGGAGTTTCAAAAAGTAGGTAGATTTGTCTTCTGGGCCAAAGAAAGTTGTGTAGTAAATACATCCAGTGTTCCCAGTATATCCAGTTATCCATATTCATGTAGGAAGTCGTGGCCTCATTGTTAGAAAGTTTGATTCCTAACCCTAAGGTTGTGGGTTCGAGTCTCGTCCAGCGGTACAACGACTGAGGTGCCCTTGAGCAAGGACCCGAATTTGGGTGCAAAATTTAAAATTATTCCAGTATCCAAAGGTTGTGAGTTTAAATCCCAGGTCCACCAAGCTGCCACCCCTGGACCCCTGAGCAAAGCCATTAACCTTCAACTGCCCAGCTGTATAAATGAGATAAATGTTAGTTGCTCTGGATAAGGGCGTTTGCTAAATGCTGTAAATGTGAATGTAACACACATCACTGACCCCAAAAAACAGCTCCAGTCACCTTCACAGAAGACGTCGCATTTTCCACAATGGAACATTGAGATGAAAAGCATAAAGAATAGATTATTCATGTGTAACGGGGAAAGGGGCGGGGCTTCCACAGCAGGTCAATTAATATTATTGGCGATATCATAACACCTATGTATCTAGAAATCATTGCATATTTAAATATATGGATGAAAGACGGGTGGGCACGGTGGCTTAGTGTGTAGCACGTTCGCCTCACACCTCCAGGGTTGGGGGTTCGATTCCCGCCTCCGCCTCGTGTGTGTGGAGTTTGCATGTTCTCCCCGTGCCTCGGGGGTTTCCTCCGGGTACTCCGGTTTCCTCCCCCGGTCCAAAGACATGCATGGTATGTTGATTGGCATCTCTGGGAAAATTGTCCGTAGTGTGTGTGTATGTGTGCCCTGTGATGGGTTGGCACTCCATCCAGGGTGTATCCTGCCTCGATGCCCCGAGGACGCCTGAGATTGGCACAGGCTCCCCGTGACCCGAGGTAGTTCGGATAAGCGGTAGAAAATGAATGAATGAATGAATAGATGTAAGACTTCTGGTATAGTTTTGAGTGAGCTGTTAACATGTAAAACATCACACGATGGTTAGTTTCAGGACGTTCAGTGTCTTGTCACGTTTATTTTCAACCCATCCAGCAGCGAGCGTCTGCTTTCGGTCAATAAGAACGTGATTATACTCGACTAATATCAGGAATGAATGATTCCACCATGTCTGAGTGACCAGTCTTGTTGCGTACAGCAATCTATTAAGTAAAAATGTGACATGTTTACAAACCGCTTGCGTCGACACAGAACAAAACCTTACGATAAAAACTGCTGTGACTCCTGAGCTGAAATTATTTGTAATTTTTACACAACAAAGCAACATTTAAATGGGATTTCTGGCTCGGGATTGGACAGGAGGTCAAATCGTCTGGCCTATCAGTATAAACAAACGTCTGATGTTGTGTCTGTGAGTCTGATCTAAACTAAATCAGGACTCTGTTGTGCTTTCAGTGTTTTAGACATGTGTTTGTTCCCCTGTTGATAATCTTACACTGAAGTTTAGTGTTGAAGAGAAATCTGTGCTGCTTTTTAGATGAAGAAACACTCTGAGCTTCTCAGAGAGCAGGAATGGGTTTGATATCAACATTTACTACTTACTTCAGCTAGTTATTCTTTTCTTATTAGTTAGATTATTTACCCTAATGCTAGTGTACTGGTCAGATTATTTACCCTGATTTTATTTTATTTCATTGTTTAGATCATTTTCTCTAATTGTAGTTTATTTGGTCTGATTTTTTTTACCCTAATCCTTCTTTATTTTTGTCAGATTAATTACCCTAATTCTAGTTTATTGGCCAGATTATTTACCCTAATGCTATTTTATTGGCCAGATTATTTACCCTAATTTTATTTTAATTGTCCAGATTATTTACCCTAATTCTAGTTTATTGCTTAAATTATTTACCCCAATTTTATTTTATTGGTCAGATTATTTACCCTAATGCTATTTTATTATTCTAGTTCGGGGGTGTCAAACTCTGGCCCGCAGTGTAATTATATTTGTCCTAGATCATATCAAATGTGCATTACAGCTGACTAGACGCATGCTCCGATAATACTACAGATCCCAGAATGCCTTGCCACTGTATTGACACGTAGTCACGAACAGCAAGCGCCCCTCATTCTCTGTTGACAGTCGCTAACAACCATGTTACAGTCACATCGGGTAAGTTAATTCACCCTCCACAAAAATGGCCAAACGAATGATGGACAATAGGAGCTTTCAAGACAGGATGGAGGCAGATTATCTGTTCACGTATATAAAGGACAGACCTGTTTGTCTCGTGTGCTAACGGAGCTAACGTGTCTGTAACGGAAGTATATAACATAAGAAGACGCTATGACACGAAACATTATGAGAAGTATAAGGACAAAGTATAAGGACAAAGGAGTATGGTCAAAGTTTGTGACATGAACACCACTGATGTGTCTTTTATTTCTAATTTAATTTCTTATGTGTCTGTAATAACAAGCTCCGGTCGTTCCAAATCCTGTGTTTAAGCAAAACTAAAGTTTGTTTCCGTATGAAAAAGGTTGAACATTACAAATCAGTTGCAGTTCATTTTTCTGTAAATATTCAGTTTGGCCCGTGACTTTATCTCAGTTTTAGATTTTGGCCCACTGTGAGTTTAAGTTTGACTCCCCTGTTCTAGTTTATTGCTAAAAAAAACAATTATAAAAAAGTATCTAACACTGAATTTTAGTGTTGAAGTTAAACCTGAGCTGCTTTTTAGACAAACAAACACTCGGAGCGTCTCAGAGAGCAAAAATGGGTTCGATATCAACATTTACTCTGAAGACACGAACGTCTGTGTTGAAATAAAAGAACCGTTTTATGTTAAATTTAGAACTTTTCTCTGAAACTATCGCCGCTAGTATTGTAAAGAAAAACAGCAATAGTGATGAAACACTATAAATTCTTACAGTCCTGAGAGTCTACTTTCATCTGAGCTTCATATTAACACCACCGTAGAGCGAGACACGAGGAAGGCGTTCAGTCATCAACATGGACATGAGACAGACGTTAAAAAATCGTACGACTTTTCACAGCTATGTAAACAAGATCTACTATGCGGGTCTTTTATACTGTAGGCTCATGTCTTTCAGAACGATTGGGTATTAATCTGGATCTGTTTACACAGGGATCGAGAGATGAGGACGGATTAGCGACGGGAACACGAGGTCTGATCCACGGCAAACAGAAAGCGACGGAGAAGGAAAGAGTCACGGCTCAATCGCTCGATCTTACTTAATACAATAATAATAAAATGTAAGTCGCTCTGGATAAGGGTGTCTGCTAAATGCTGTAAATTAAGTTAATACTGTGACCATCCGAATTAGCTCGTTAGCTTAGATGAAGTGGTAACAGGTTGTACACACACACACACACACACACACACACACACACACACACACAAACACACAACGTATAGCATTTAAATGTGTCATTTGGAGGAAGTGAGTGAATTAATGCAGAATCTAATCACTTGGCATCATGCAGTTATAGGAAAATAATCAACAAAATTGCAACCAATCAGAATTAAGCAGAGAAAAACTTGAGTCTGGTTGGTTGTTTCTTTCAGAATAGTATAAATAGTTTAAGCTGGATAATAAGAAGTGTGTTTGAGTGTGTGTGTGTGTGAGAGAGAGAGAGAGAGAGAGAGAGAGAGAGAGAGAGAGAGAGAGAGAGAGAGAATCTTATTAACATTTTATGTGATGTTATGATGATATGTGCTTTCTGGCATTCGTGGCTATTTAAGGGTCTACGTCACATCAGTGTCGCGTCTTTCACTCATCTCTGGTGTGTATTTGCATTCGTTCACTGTCATCTTCTCACTGTCACTCCATCACTGTCTCTTTGCCTCCTTTGCTCAGGGAATTTAACCTCAGGGCAGCAGAATGCTTTCGCTTTAGTGAAACTTGTCTTCAAACTGATCACGTGGAACGCAGAATGTCATTATGCACACACACACACACACACACACACATACACAATACGACATAAACAGCAGGAAAAAGAGACCAGGATGAAACAGTAGATGTGGGAAAAGTTAAGATGACCAACCAACAATTAACGCTGTGATTAAAATACGTAGATATTGGAAATTATTATTTCTTTGAAAAGTGAAATCTTTCCCACAGGATCTGATAGATAAGTGCATCAAGTTCAGGTTGATATTTGTTTTAGCTTTCACAGCACTGCAACAAGCCAAGTGTCGTGGCTCATGCATTCTAGCAAATTACTGCCACGGACAAGAAACGATGCGGCGTTAGAAAGTTACTTGTCGCTTAGCAACAGACACCCATACAAAAACGAGCGGCTTCATATCAGGTGAAAATCAGGACGTAGCTGAATAACACTGAACAAAAACAGCTCGGAAGATCAAAACACACCGAGAACCTCGCTGAAGTGTGTGCCGTAGTGAGGGGGAAATATTACCGGAAGACTGAAATGTTAGCGGAAGTGTGAAAAGCCTTCATGTGTATGTTGAATCATCTAAAGCAAGTAGTTCTTCACAGTATAAAACACTCAAAAGTAAAGAAGTGCTACTCTGTGAACAGCTGATGCTGTGAACAACCATGTGGATACAACATTCTCCTGTCATATGGACTGTATAATGTGTGCTTCTTAGTCATACAATCAGACTCAGAGCCATCGCTAAATGATAACTAGCATTACAGTAAATAATCTGACCGAGCATAACTTTCAATAGTCTAACAAATAGACAATAAACAAGCATTTTTTAAATTTTTTATAATTTTTTAGCAATAAACTAGAATTAGGGTAAATAATCTGACCAATAAAATAGCATTAGGGTAAATAATCTGACCAATATAATAAAATTAGGGTAAGTAATCTAAGCAATAAAATAACATTGAGGTAAATAATCTGACCAATAAAATAAAATTAGGGTAAGTAATCTGACCAATAAAATAAAATTAGGGTAAATAATCTGACCAATATAATAAAATTAGGGTAAATAATCTGACCAATAAAATAAAATTAGGGTAAGTAATCTGACCAATAATATAAAATTAGGGTAAATAATCTAAGCAATAAAACAGCATTAGGGTAAATAATCTGACCAATAATATATAATTAGGGTAAATAATCTAAAAAATACATTAGAATTAGTTTAAATAATCTGACCAATAAAATAGCATTAGGGTAAATAATCTGACCAATAAAATAAAATTAGGGTAAATAATCTGACCAATAAAATAAAATTAGGGCAAATAATCTGACCAATAATATAAAATTAGGGTAAATAATCTAAGCAATAAAATAAAATTAGGGTAAATAATCTGACCAATAAAATAAAATTAGGGCAAATAATCTGACCAATAATATAAAATTAGGGTAAATAATCTAAGCAATAAATTAGAATTAGGGTAAATAATCTGACCAATAAAATAGCATTAGGGTAAATAATCTGACCAATAATATAAAATTAGGGTAAACAATCTAAGCAATAAATTAGAATTAGGGTAAATAATCTGACCTATAAAATAGCATTAGGGTAAATAATCTGACCAATAAAAACTGGAGTTAGGGAAAATGATCTACACAATGAAATAAAATAAAATTAGGGTAAATAATCTGACCAGTACACTAGCATTAGGGTAAATAATCTAACCAATAAGAAAAGAATAACTAGCTGAAGTAAGTAGTGAAATAATGATAAACTGTAAAGAATGCATGACAGATATTAGGAGATGTTTCACATACTGCACTGTAAAAGATAAAAATAATGATATTCTTTAAACAATCTAAACATCGTATGCGGTCTAACGGCGTGTCAGTGGGAGATACTGAACATACAGGAGAACAAAGACAGCGCGAGTTTGGTCACGTATGCTAGCGGTTTCCACAGAGATACCTAACGTACGACTCCTGCGTTAATACCGTCGCCATCACGCACGGCTTTCACACCCTGCTGCAGGCTAAGCAGCTTTATATGAGGGTTTCCATTGTAGAAAAACTTCTCTCAGAGCCATCAGGGTTTGCTGAGATCAAACCCATTCAAATGAACAGTAAAGCATTTCTTTCTTTCTTTCTTTCTTTCTTTCTTTCTTTCTTTCTTTCTTTCTCTATTGAAATCTAAAGGCAGGTGTTTAATAAATGAGCTCATCTGTGAAATGATGGTGTTTAACCCCGGGAGAGCGGTTCTGTCTGACAGACATCACGGAACGTAGCAACCCGCTAATCGTTTTCGAGCCGTTTGTTAATACGCAAAGTCTTTATTAATTCATCTGTTTAGTCACGTTCAATCGAGTGTGCTGAAGTGAAGTGCATTCTGGGGAGTCATAACCATTCATGTGCTTCCTCGTGGTTTTATTATTATTATTATTTTTTTATCAGTGTTTGTCTGAATGCTGGCTGAAAGCATCATCATTTAATCTTATTATTTCTAATTATCTTAAAATTATGAGGTGGAAATGCAAATGCAGTCGAAACACTAGTCAACTATTTTCACTTCGAAGTGTAGTGTTGCGCTAGTAACATGCTAATACGATAGTATACAGAATAAGATACGTACCTAGCATAAGAGCAACAAGCTAGCATAAGAACAACAAGCTAGCATAAGAGCAACAAGCTAGCATAAGAGCAACAAGCTAGCATAACAGCAGCATGCTAGCATAACAGCAGCATGCTAGCATAACAGCAATGCTAGCATAACAGCAACATGCTAGCATAACAGCAACATGCTAGCATAACAGCAAGTTTTTTAAGGCTTCAGTGATATTTATTTTTAATGTACATTTGAAAGAATGACAAGGAGCAAAGAGAAATGGGACAAAGAGTGATGGGGCAAAGAAAGAGAGAAATGGGGCAAATAGAGAGAGATGGGGCAAAGAGATATGGGGCAAAGAGAGAGAGAAATGGGGCAAATAGAGAGAGATGGGGCAAATAGAGAGAGATGGGGAAAAATAGATAGAGGTCCAAGAGAGATGGGGCAGAGAGAGAGAGAGAGAGAGAGAGAGAGAGAGAGAGAGAGAGAGAGAGAGAGAGAGAGAGAGAAAGAAAGAAAAAAAGAAAGAAAGAAAGAAAGAATATTCTCACACTAACAGAGTGGAAAGACTCTGGATTAAGGTAACTGACACGTGAGGGTAAAGTAACTACATTTTCTACACGTGATAAGATCGTTTAATACGGTGATTATTTTACCGATAAAGTTAATTAGTTACTTATTTTTTATCCACAAAGCACAATTTAATCCAGCTTTAATCCACCTGCACCTTCACGTGTAGCTCACGTGACACGCTCATGAACTCGGAGTCCAACTAGAGAGATACTGCAGACATGCAGAGACCTGATGTGACCTAAATAAGAGGAAATAAATTGAGAATGGAGTGGTGTGTGTGTGTGTGTGTGTGTGTGTGTGTGTGTGTGTGTGTGTGTGTGTGTGTGTGTGTGTGTGTTCCCTGCGATGTGATGGAGCTGATGGAGGCCTGCTGTGAGTGACGGAGCCGAACGCTCGCAGGGAAAGCGAGGAAGGAGAACGAGACGATTCTGAGAAATAGCATGAGGGAGACGCAAGCGTAACGGGGCAGGAGGAGGGACACAGCAGGGGTGTGGAGGAGGAGGAAGGAGGAGGAAGGAGGGATGAATAAAAAAATAACAATACAGATCAGCAGACAACAAGCATGTCTTGACTCTCTCTCCCTCTCTCTCTCTCTCTCTCTCTCTCTCTCTCTCTCTCTCTTATCTTTTCCCCCTCTCTCTCTCTCTCTCTCTCTCTCTCTCTCTCTCTCTCTCTGCCTCTTTCTCTTATCTTTTCCCCTCTCTCTCTCTCTCTCTCTCTCTCTCTCTCTCTCTCTCTCTCTCTCTCTCTCTCTCTCATCTTCCCCCTCTCTCTCTCTGCCTCTTTCTCTTATCTCCCCCCCCCTCTCTCTCTCTCTTATCTCCCCCCGC
>NC_062540.1:19873209-19875709 GCF_022655615.1 Tachysurus fulvidraco
GGTCACATCAGATTAGAGTCATTTTCCCCTGCTTTGGGTTTCAGACTGGACGAGTTCCCCTCAGCAGAGACAGGAAGAACGTCATGATGACAGCCTGATGCTTCACCTGCACTTACAGCATCCATCATCTCACACACGCTGGGATTCAGCGCTCAGGTCTAAAGACAACGGTTCAGTTCACAAAGAAATAAAACACACATCAACACAACGTGCTGTTTACAGCTAATTTACCCAGGGGAGATATTTCACCTCTCAGCTTTAATGAAACACTGCATCAATCTAACTCCACCCTTCATCTAACCCCACCCCTCATCTAACCCCACCCTTCGCCTAACCCCACCCCTCATCTAACCCCACCCCCTGCCTAACCCCACCCCTCATCTAACCCCACCCCCTGCCTAACCCCACCCTTCGCCTAACTCCACCCTTCATCTAACCCCACCCCTCATCTAACCCCACCCTTCATCTAACCCCACCCCTCATCTAACCCCACCCCTCGCCTAACCTATCCCAGACCTAACTCCAGCCCTCACCAAACCTATCCCTCATATAACCAAACCCCTCATATAACCCCACCCCCTGCCTAACCCCACCCTTCGCCTAACCCCACCCCTCATCTAACCCCACCCCTCATCTAACCTATCCCAGACCTAACTCCAGCCCTCACCTAACCTATCCCCCATCTAACCAAACCCCTCATATAACCCCACCCCTCGCCTAACCCCACCCTTCATTCAACCCCACCCTCACCTAACCCCACCCCTCACCTAACTCCACCCCATCTAACCCCACCCCTCACCTAACTCCACCCCTCATCTAACCAAACCCTCACCTAAACTATCTTTCACCTAACCCCACCCCTCACCTAACTCCACCCTTTGCCTAACCCCACCCCACGCCTCACCTAAACCCACCCCTCACCTAACCTATCCCAGACCTAACTCCAGCCCTCACCTAACCTATCCCTCATCTAACCCCACCCCTCACCTAACTCCACCCCATCTAACCCCACCCCTCATCTAACCAAACCCTCACCTAACCTATCTTTCACCTAACCCCACCCCTCACCTAACCCCACCTCTCATCTAACCACACCCCTTACCTAACCCCACCCCTTACCTAACCCTACCCCTCACCTAACCTATCCCTCACCTAACCCCACCTTTCATCTAACCCCACTCCTCATCTCAACCTATCCATCATATAACCACACCTCTCACCTACTGTAACCCCAAAGTCATAGAGATAAAGAGAAAAATTGGAGAGAGAAAAGAAGAAAATAATAGAAAGAGAGAAAATCACTTGAATGTGTGTGTGTGTGTGTGTGTGTGTGTGTGTGTGTGTGTTCACACACGTGTGGTTTTACACATTTGTACACTCTAAATTATTTAGAGACTCGTGTGTGTGTGTGTGTGTGTGTGTGTGTGTGTGTGTGTGTGTGTGTGTCCTTCTCTTTTACTTGCCTCACCAAAACCGTTCCTTGATCATAATGCCATCAGAGACTCTGAGCAGTCTGTTCTCTCTCTCTCTCTCTCTCTCTCTCTCTCCCTCTCTCTCTCTCTCTCTCTCTCTCTCTCCCCATCAATCGTATGCTAATGAATCCTTCACTATGATGGAAGTCTTAAAAGCCGACCCTGATAAAAACAGGAAGTTGGAGGAGGTGGAGAAAGAGAAAAAGCTTCTCTCTATCACAGAAACACAAACACACACACACACACACACACACACACACACACACACACACACGCCCACACACAAACGTACACACATATCTGATGTGCACAAATGTCACTTCCTGCTCTTTCCTTTCAAGGCTAACCTTTTAGCCGCAAACAGTCGCAAGTCGGTAAAGGAAAGAGGCGGAAGGACGTGGAAATGTCGCCGTTTCACAAATAGAAGAATAGAAATGAATTCTTTCTGACCTTTTCCCTTTCTGCATACATTTAATGTCTTTTCATCACCGCATTAGCATCATTTATTCTTCCTCTAAATACCTTAATTTTCTATCTCTCCCTCAGATTTCCATTCCCCAGAACTTCTTTTGATCTATCTATCTATCTATCTATCTATCTATCTATCTATCTATCTATCTATCTATCTATCTATCTATCTATCTATCATATAATTTATTTATTTATTTTTAATGATCTTTTTTATGTTATATGAATTTTTTTTTACAATATTTTTGGTTTGTTGGCAATTATTTTGGCCTTGGCATTTATTTTCTTTTTTCTCCCCAGCAATCCTCCCTCTCTCCCTCTCTCTTTACCTCCCTCTTTCCCTCCCTCCCTCAGTCTTTCCCCCCTTCTTAGCAACTTCTTTGCTTCTTTTGCCTTCCGATTTTAGGGTCTTTTTTCCCCCTCCATTTTTCTTGTAGGCAAAATAACGTAACGTATTAACATTCCGCAATCAGATAAAAACAACTCTCAGACACACACAGAGCGAGAGAGAGAGAGAGAGAGAGAGAGAGAGAGAGAGAGAGAGAGAGGAGGCTCATTTC
>NC_062540.1:19878209-19880709 GCF_022655615.1 Tachysurus fulvidraco
CTCAAATCAACTCATCAACACACATCACAACTCATAACCAAACAATTCATAACCACACAACACGACTCATCACCACAATCACACACCTCATCAACACGGCATTCACTAAATTCCGACATAAAGTGCGCGTGCTTCTGGAGGTCTTGGAAAAACGTCCTCTTTCAAAAAAAAAGAGCAAACCTACTGTACGGTGGCTAATGAAGGACAAAACAGTCTTACAGGTAGATTTTATATTTTATATCTGTTATGCTTTATTATCTTACAGTTAAGCTATTTTCGAAAACAAATACACAACCGAAAACTAGGGTTAGGGTTAGAGTTAGGGTTAGGTTATCAAATAGGCCACGCCTTTCCGATGATGCAATATCTGTTACGCTGTTCTGAAATCCCTGGCAATAAGTGAACACACACTGCAGCTCAACACAACTCATCACACATCTCAACTCAACACAACTCATCACCACACATCTAAACGAAACAAAAAGAAACATACAAGAATGAATTCTTCAAAGAAATTAATGACATATGACATAATGACATATGACATAATGACATAATGACTTAATGACTTAATGACTTTTGACCAAAATTCCCGAATGCTAAAAAAAAAAATCTGAGTAAAGAAGCAAATGTAGGAAGTCAACTGACACACCACTAAGCATATTGCATGTGTTTTGTGTGTGTGTGTGTGTGTGTGTGTGTGTGTGTGTGTGTGTGTGTGTGTGTGTGTGTGTGTCTATGTGTGTTCAAAGCATGTGTGCAGGATGTCTCTAAATGGTGAGCTTCAGAGAAAGTGCTGATGTAGAGGAGATGCTAAAGAAGTCTTCCCCATCTGTCAAGCTCAAGATAAATACTCAGGGCATGAGGTACGAGAACGTCTGAAGCTCAAGCCTGATGAAAATAGTGTGTGTGTGTGTGTGTGTGTGTGTGTGTGTTTACTGCTCGAACAGCCTATTTTAATGAGGATCTCTGGAGGAGACAGGTGCGTGTTCAGCCGTTCCTCTACGAGCTCAGCAGCACGCTGTTTCTTCTCCGTGAGTAATTAATCCTGTCATTAGTACACTAACGGCTACGGCGAGAAGCAAAGCACGTCGACAAGCACAACATTGACCTAAAAGAAGCAACGCAAAATCACCCGCATTAATTAACACCGCTCTTCTGTCAGGTTTGCATCCACCTGTCTCACGTACTAAAGTCTTACTTCCCAGCTAACAGATATATTCCACACGTATGGAAGTTAGGAGGCAGCGTTACATAAATAACGTTCTGCAAACATATGCTGTGCTTTAACAACGCCACAAGAACAATGCTCATGTTAGCATTAACCGTCATACACAATACCGAAGCTCTGGGTGCACACACGCCAATTTAATGGCTTGGGAAGGACACGTGACGAAGTGATTACGTGGCAGAACGTCCATATAAGGGCATCTAGATCACATTACTCCAGCTTCTATTAGTCTGAAGGAAGTGGGAGTGGATGCCCTGGGTGTGGCCAGCGACAAGGCATCATGCCCTTCTCAGTGAGCCAGGTGTAGCTCCCTTTTTGAGGGAACTAAATGCTGCATCAGGGCTGATGCTATGGGAACATTAATACCCGTGCCCCCACTCACTCATTTCCTACCGCTTATCCGAACTTCTCGGGTCACGGGGAGCCTGTGCCTATCTCAGGCGTCATCGGGCATCGAGGCAGGATACACCCTGGACGGAGTGCCAACCCATCACAGGGCACACACACTCTCAACCCACTACAGCACAAATACCTTCAAGGGGAACTCCCATGACTAAAGCTCTTGATGAGGCCCCTAGTGAAGGCGATGCAACACAGTGCGCCTCATAGGCCTGAGTAATGGTCTCCACTACCCAGTGCCCTTGCATTAAATAGAGTTTCCATCACCTCAGATGAGAGGAACCAAACCCAGAGCTTCCGGATTTAAGGGCGGGAGTGGAGAATTGCCACCTGTGCCTGAGAGAGGAGATCCTTCTCCCATGGTGTGCCCTCTAGTGCCCTTTTTCCACCGAGGCAGTTTGAGTGCTTGTTCGGAGCCTAATCTAGAACCAGTTCTTTCTTTATCGACAGCCAAAGCACTGGCTCCGAACCAGGAAAAGTGGTTCTTAAGTAGTACCAACACGTTGCTGGTCTAGACTTAAGAACCGCTTGCGTCAGGAGCTGGGAGCGGGGCTACTGTTAGCGCATTTGATAATGTACCTTAAGTATACTGATGTTTAATACACTTTTACTTTACCGCGATATGATACATTATCAGCACACATGATAGTAGGTAGCTACATGCTAAGGCTAACTTTTTTCTGTGTTTACGATAAAATAACGTTATGTACTTTCTCGATTACAACCTCCGTTTATACAGATTACACGGAGCCGCACGTACATGTCGGATTCGACACGTTTGGATGTTAATGTAGGTTCACAAAGCCATGAGTATTAACAATAAGGCAACATTGTTGATGTTGTGTTTGTCGCTGCTGCGCTAACGTTGCT
>NC_062540.1:19885709-19890709 GCF_022655615.1 Tachysurus fulvidraco
ATGGGGCACTGCTGCTAAACAAGTGCACTCTGAATACTGACACAAGGAAACATGCAACTTTTTATTTTAGCTCCTTTCTAGAGTTTAGTAGATTTTTTTTCCCCTTATATTCTATTTTCGGTTGTGAATTCAACTTCTAATGCACTCTTCTTTACTTCCACTTGCTGGCTCTCTCTGGATGTATCCTTGCCTGCATATTTCAGGGGTTTCTATCGCTTACATCATCATTAATAATGTGATCTTCGTTATAACCCTGTTGTAGGGCTTCCACTCGATCATTAGTAGGTCACAGGACCGTAACATGTCTGTAGGCTCTACATGCCGAAGTCAAAGGAACTCGATAGCAGGAAAAAAAAAACTGAATCAATGAATCACTGATTCTCTGATTCAATGATTCATTTTAAACCTCATCTAGATTTTATTGTTTGATTTAAACATGACCCCGGAACTTATTTTCAGTAGATGTTAGAAAAGCACAAGCGCTTTCTGGATTATGTGTTCATTTATACAGGCAGTATCAGTATATTACAGGGTGTAATTTCTCCTGCTAATAAACAACACTGTATAAACTTTTCTTTGTTTATTTCTCTAACAGTTTTTCCTCATTACATCATCGAAATGATGAACTTTATGACGTGACCTTATTTTACTGACGGTAAAATATCATCCGATAGAATAACACCAAACTTTCATTCATTCATTCATTCATCTTCTACCGCTTATCCGAACTTCTCGGGTCACGGGGAGCCTGTGCCTCAGGATCTCAGGCGTCATCGGGCATCGAGGCAGGATACACCCTGGACGGACTGCTAACACATCACAGGGCACACACACACTCTCATTCACTCACACACACACACACACACACACACACACACACACACACACACTACAGACAATTTTCCAGAGATGCCAATCAACCTACCATGCATGTCTTTGGACCGGTGGAGGAAACCGGAGTACCCGGAGGAAACCCCCGAGGCATGGGAGAACATGCAAACTCCACACACACGAGGCAGAGGCGGGAATCGAACCCCGACACTGGAGGTGTAAGGAGAACGTGCTGACCACTAAGCCACCGTGCCCCCCTAACAATAAACTTAATTTACTATAAAAAACATACATAAATAAATAAACAAGAAAACGTAGAAGTTGGCCATTATATCATCTTATTATTTAGATTTGTATAAATCAGGAATGTTTACCCGTTTGCTCACATGCTATGATATTGTTTTTTTTTTTTTTAAAAAAAACAAATTAGTTAGCTACTTTTATTTCGTGTAAACTAACTGAGAGGAGATTAGCTAGCATTTTGCTATGTTAGCATATAGATCTAGTTTCTGTCTGTATCGTCTGAATGAAGCCAATTTTGACGGTTGAAATCAGGTATTGGAACAGATAACACATGGGTGGAGGGATGGAGGCAAAAACCTGTCGAAAGAATTGATTTCTGATCGGACGTGTCAGCGGCGAGGCGGCTTGACGATGTCGGTGACGGGCTGATTAGCGTGTTCGAGCGATGGTTTATGATAGTTTAGCAATCTCATGCTCAGTGTTTACTGTTTAATTAACGGGTCCCTGGCTGATATATTGAAAGGTACACACACACACACACACACACACACACACACACACACACACACACACACACACACACACACACACACACACACACATGTCTACATCAATACAAACCTGACTAGAGGATAAAGGTGTGATTAGAGTCTTGAAGTGGAATAAGGAGTCGTCCCAGGGGAGGTTTCGATATTGTCCTCTCACTAATCCCGCGTTTAAGTCCTAAACTGTAGTGCACATGTATACGGGACGTCACGGTAACCACCAATGTGTTCCATTTGACACTATATCGCTGTCCTGTTAAATTGTTTGACCGTTTCTAACCCTCATGCTGCTCTGTAGTATGAGTATTGTTGTACGTCACTCTCATCTGATGTTAGCTAAGAATTTTACATTCAGGATCAGATCTCGAATCTCCAAACAGAAGCGTTCGGCGGGAAGGACAGCTCGGCCATGTCGACGTTTGAGCGAGAAAATCGAGACGAGATGACCGATTCTGAGCCAGACAAAAGTGGGCGGGGCTTCCAGGGAGTTCATTACTGTGCTGGTGTTCATTTATTTGTTTGTTTTTTTCTTTTTTTCTTTTTTTTTCTGGGGGGTAATAAGTCAACTAAGCAAACTCAGATCTTAGAATGACATAATGACATGTATACAGACTAATACAATGGGGACACATCAGTACTCACTGGACTCTCTCTCTCTCTCTCTCTCTCTCTCTCTCTCTCTCTCTCTCTCTCTCTCTGTCTCTCTCTCCCTCTGTCTGTCTCTCTCTCTGTCTGTCTGTCTCTCTCTCTATCTCTGTCTCTCTCTCTCTCTGTCTGTCTCTCTCTCTCTCTCTGTCTGTCTCTCTCTGTGTCTCTCTCTCTGTCTCTCTCTCTCTGTCTCTCTCTCTCTCTCTGTCTGTCTCTCTCTCTCTCTCTCTCTCTCTCTCTGTCTCTCTCTGTCTCTCTCTCTGTCTCTCTCTTTGGTCTAATGCTTCTTCTCTGCTCTGCCAACATACAGAGTCGGAAACAAAAGCCTCAAACTAACAAAGAGAGCAAAGCCACTAAAGAAAACATCAATACCTGCTCTGGGGGAATGAGTGATTATGGCTGACCCTCACACACACACACACACACACACACACACACACACACACACACACACACACACACACACACACACACACACACACACACACACACACACACGCGTTGTGATGTACAGGATTAACAGTTGAATTGATGAGCTATGAAATTTTTACAGTCAAATGAAACCATGTAGCGTGTGAGAAATATCTGCTGGATCTGTGAACAGCTTTATCGGTGTGACCAGACAATGTTCAGCAGGACACACGCTAGTGGTAAAACACTCCGTGTCATGTTGTTATCGGAAAATAATATGATAAACTAATGCACGGTGTGATGAAGCGGAGTCGGTGAACACCGAGTCAGGAAGTGTTTTATTCCTCTTCTGCAGCAGCATCACTAATGCATCAGTAATCAATGACAGGTTTTATCCATTTATAGCTTCATCTAATGCTGAAGAACAAATTATAATTGTATTAATGCTAAATAAGCATTATGTTAATTGCTAAATGCATACAGAAATATATAAAATATATAAAATGTGTATGTGTGTGTGTGTGTGTGTGTGTGTGTGTGTGTGTGTGTGTGTGTGTGTGTGTGTGTGTGTGTGTGTGTGTGCGCGTGCTCTTTTGTCAAATTTCTTTAACATTTAATTTCTTGAAAATTTGCTTTTATTTCTGTTTCGGAAAAATCTATAATACCCAGAAAGTTTTTTTGTGTTTCAAATGTTTTTCAAAATAAAAGTAACAAAGTAAATAATATAAATAAATATTTCTAATGGTATTTTATTATTTTACTATTATACATTTGTGCCTGGTGACAAATCAAATCAGATCATTTAATTATTAATTTCTTTGTTTTCTGTTGATTTTGGTTCATTTTTTTTATTCTGAATTTAAGAATTAAAAAAAAAGGTAAAAAAAAAAAAGTAAATGTAGATTTATTTACCTGTTTGTTTTTATTTTATCTTTTCTTTTTATTTTATTAAAAAAGTTAGTATTTGTAGTGAAATGAAGTCCAGCTGGTAGAAACTGTTACAGAGCTGAAGCGGAGGTCGGTGATTACAGCATGAGGCTGATTTCCTCCTTTTGAGCTCCGATTCAGCCTCTGAACATGGAGGCATTCTGGGAAACATTTGCCTGATGGGGCATTGTGTTTTAATGAAACATCATCAGAATGAAACACAGTGGGGAATATATATATATATATATACGTGTGTGTGTGTGTGTGTGTGTGTATGTGTGTATGTGTGTATGTGAAATGTTGCTCCTCATCGTTTCTACAGAATGAACTTTAATTATTCTCCTCCATGCTGTAATGGCGCTCATTATTGTGAATCGTGACCCCACCCTCTGACAACCCCACCCATCCCCCCACCCCTTCGGACCCCCACACGTTCATCAGATATAATAATAAACTCAAAAAGCTCTGAAGTCAAAACTAAAATCAGCATTTGTGCACTGTGTGTGTGTGTGTGTGTTGCGGTGGGGGTGGTGGTGGGAGAGATGGTGTTTGGGGGGGGGGGGGGTAAAAGTGGCAGCCTGCAGGAAACCCTTTCTTTTTTTCCTTCAAGTAAATATGGCCTGAATGTGTCACTCAGAGCACTGTTTGGGTATTATACTGCACACGCAGTTAAAAAAGAGCTTTCGACTAAACTCACAATACACATGATAATAATAACAGTTATTATACACAGACACTGTATAGAGTTTATATAAATACAAATACAAGGGGAAAAAAAACAATGCTCGCATAAGCAAGTGAAAAATCTTCAGGAGAAAAGGCAGATGTTTGGTCAGGTGTGTAAGCAGGACACGCTCAGGTTGCGTGCCGATGGACGGATGGACGTGAAAAAACGTGTCGGTTGTTTTTAGTTTGTTATATATAATATAATATAATATAATATAATATAATATAATATAATATAATATAATATACTTATTATATTATACTTATAATAATATACTTATTATTATACTTATAAGTAAAAAACAAAACAAACAAACAAACAAAAAAATCTGACAATTTAAAATTTGGAATAATAAATAAATGTAACCCTGAATTCTTATTTATTTATTTATTTGTTTGTTTGTTTTTTTGTTTGTTTGTTTGAAATACTTTGAACACAAACAAAAAGTTGTTTAGGAAAGCTTGTTTGTTTGTTTGTTTGTTTGTTTGTTTGATTGTCAATACACTCGTTTGTTTATTTAGTTGTATGTTTGTTTGAAACAAAATACATTTGTTTATATGTTTTATTTAAACATTAATTATCAGTTGTACTAAACACACATTTATTTATTTGTTTGTTTTATTTATTTTTTTATTTAATTTAATTCATTTTTTTGTGTAGAATTTGAT